>NC_133771.1:55371745-55460132 GCF_003597395.2 Chelonoidis abingdonii | reverse complement strand
GTGCCCTTTTTCTACGATTGCCCTGGCAGATGCCATAGCACGGCAACCATGAGCCCGTTCAGCATTTTTTTACTGTCACTGTATGTGTACTGGATACCGCTGACAGAGCGATACGAGCGACTACACAGCAGCTCATTTGCCTTTGCAGATAGCAGAGAACGGTATCAGTCGCTCTGTACGTCTGTGCGCCATTGTAAAATTGGCAAGATGATGGTTATCTGTCGTTCTGTACCGCTGCTGCTGCTATGGGTGCCCCTGGCTGAGGTTGCGGGGGCGAAAGACAAAAATGGAGACTCCCCAAGTCAATCCCTCTTTTGTTATCTAAAAATGAGTCAGTCCCTGTCTAGACTATGGGCACGTACTAGGAACCAGTGTAAGAGAGCGTCGCTCCATAGTCAGTCCCGCAGACATGATGAGCTGCATTCCATCCGGGGTGTCCCTGCAACAACCCCACCGTGCTCCCTCTCCCCAACCCTCCTGGGCTACACATGGCGTGTCTCCCCATTTGTGATGAAGTATAAAGAAGAGGATAAGAAGATACTGACTTGTTAGTGAGATAAAATGGAGGCAGTCTCCAGCAGCTTGATAGTCCATGCAGCATTAAGTGGTGGTGGGAGGGAGCCAGCATCCCGTGCATGACCGTCCAGGCACAGAATCTGTTCTTTACACATGAAAGGAGCGGGGCTGATGGAGCTCAGCCCAATTGCATGATGAGGAAGGTCACCATTCTGTCCATCTACTGGGAGTGACCGAATCATTCCTATTTTTAGCCAGGTGCCCCGGTGACCTCACCTGAGCCAGCAGGAGCACTCATAGGCTCATGACCGGCATGGCTCAGCTACGTGCACTGTACCGTCGCCACCAGGGAGGGAGGAGAGAGGATGCTACGTTACTGCTGCACCAGTCTTACCAGCAGCTGCAGTATACATAGGTACATAAAAAAGTCAAAAGATTTTCTCCCTTTTCTTCATGGACGGGGAGGTGGTAGGAGTTGGTGAATTGGTGGATGACCCCTGAACCCGCCCAGAAAGTGTTGACCCTACAGGCATTGGGAGCTCAGCCAAGAATGCAAAATTTTTCCAGGCGTGGTCTGTAGCACACCCCAAGCACTATCTTAGGGGAGGCTCTAGTACCTTTCTTTCCCAATATGATTTTTGCCCAGACAGACTCTGTCTTATCCATTCCATCACTTCTTATTTCTTTACAGTTAACCTCATCATTGATATACAATGCTACTCCACCACCTTTGCCTTGATTTCTGTCTTTCCTAAACAGCACATAGCCTTCAATACCTGTGCTCCAGTCATGACTACTATTCCATCATGTTTCTGTTATCCCTATAACATCAGGTTTCACTTTCTACACCAGTAGGTCTAGTTCCTCCATTTTGTTACCTGGGCTCCTTGCATTAGTGTACAGACATCTTAATTTTTGCCGTTTGGCTTCACTGACATTCTTTACCTGGTTAGGCACAGACATTCTACTGCCAGTATCACCTATGAGACTGGTATCTACATTACATTTTCTCCTTTTGTCCATTCTTCTGCCCACAGCTGTATCCTTTCTCACTTTGTTTTCTTCCCTTTCAATGTTAAATTCCGGCGTGGAGATTACCTGGACATCTCCCAACCATCTTCTCCAAATTCCTAGTTTAAAGCTATCTTAATCAGTTGAGCGAGCCTCCATCCTAGAGTTCTATTTCCCTCCTTACTCAGGTGAAGTCCATCCCGAGAGAACAGTCCTCTGTCCATGAATGCTTCCCAGTGGCTGTACATCCCAAAGCCCTCCTTATAGCACCACTGCCTGAGCCATCTGTTGATCGCCATGATTTTGTCACATGTTTGTTGCCTTTCTCTAGGAACAGGCAGAATCCCACTGATGATCACCTGAGCCTCGATTTCCTTAAGCCTGTTCCCCAGCCTGGCATAGTTTCCCTTGATATGTTCCAGTGAGAATCTAGCTCTATCATTTGTTCCCACATGAAGGACAATCAATGGATTCTTTCCCACTCCTGTTAGGATCCTCTTCAGCCTCAGGTCCACATCCCATATCTTAGCACCTGGCAGACAGCACACCCTTCTGTTCTCCTGATCAGCTCTAGTTACAGGCCTGTCTATTCTTCTCAGTAAGGAGTCCCCAGTCACATAGACCTGCCTTTTCCTAGTGGTGTGTGATTCTCTGGTCTATCCCCTGTTCCCTCTGGCTGCAAGTCTTCTTGATTCCTATTCTCCCTTGCAATCCTCTGCAACCCATCCTGTATCCTCCTGGGGCTCATATTTGATGGTGTTATCTCAATTGACTCTTCCCCTCTTCCTATAGAAATTGCTGCTCTTCTCTTCTTCCTTGCCCTCTCACCTTCAGCGATCACCTGCTGTCCCCCTTCTTCATTTTCCAACTCTGCAAAGCTGTTCCTGAGTTTTATTTCTCCTTCACTAGCCCGTCTTTTCCTCTGCTTGGTTCTCTTAGTCACATGCTTCCACTGTCCACTTTCCTCACCCAGTAGACTCCCCTCAGAGTTCTTTGGTCCTGCTTCCATTTGCAAGTCTGAGCTTGTCCCTTCAGCCTCCTCATGTCTTTGCTCCATCATCTCCTCGAACCCCCTTCTAAACTCAACCAGAGTTTCTACCTGGATCTCCAATCCTCAGATCTTTTCCTCCATCAGTTCTATCAAGCGGCACTTTATGCAGACAAAACTCTTTTCATGTACCTCCTCCAGGATCATGTACATGCCGCAGCTTCCACATCCATTAATCTTCATTGTGTCTTCTACTGATGCCTCTGTATCTGTCATAGCCTTCCCACCTAAAACCTGTTAGTTTGGGAAACACAAACCAAACCAAACCAAACCAAATCACCACCTCCCACAGCAAAACAAAGCCCCAACGGGCACCAGAACACTGGCAGAACACCACCCACTCCCTTCACTAGCCTGTCTATTCCTCTGCCTAGCTCTCTTAGTATCCCCCGCAAACTCCCCTTGCAAACTCCCACTGAAAGCTTCCCTGTTTACAGTTCTTTTTGCTGGCTCCTGTGTCACTGCAGCTGTCTGTCTTACTGGAGTACAGGTACGTTAATGTCAATCTAGAGGTCAGGATTAGGAGTCAAGTTTCCCTAAGCTTTTCATAGCACTGCTCTAACACCCCAGATCTGTAAACATCTAATGTCTCTTTAATATTTCACTTGACTATAATGACATAATTATGCATGAAGCTTCTTATCTCTTACTGTATATAACTCATAACAACCATAAGACACATTGTTTTGAAGTGTCACAAAGCAGCTTAATGTTATCTCACAGGAGTATAATAATTTTCTCCACAAAATATGATTAAAAGTGAATTTTACTACTTACATGTTCCTTCTTTGCTGCTTCGTTTCTGTTCACAGTGGATTTAATGCATGTGTCAAGCCACTAATGTAATGAAGTAATAATAGCTTCACACATACTGACAGATAACAGGATGTTATATAAGGCACCAAAATCAGAAATCTATTCACCTACCAAAACTACTTTAAAAGAAGGTTAATATGTAGTGCATTATTTATTTTATCCCATGAGGTGAAATGGATAATATGCTGCTCCATAAAAATCTACAATTTCAGGTTATAGATACAAATCTCCATAGCTAGAGATTTTTAATACTGCCTTGAAAACACTGTGAAAGTTACAATAATGTCTGTACTCACAGAACACTGAATTCTTGTACCTGCGTGACATTATAGCAATATATAATGCTTGGAGCCCATTTTGTATGTTGAGGGAATCATTAGGAATCCCTTTATAGTTTTCACTATTCCTTCTCCTCCCTCAGCACACTGGGCACAGAGAGTCATCATGGTGAATCTCTTGGTAGAGAGTGGAGTTTGGATGAATTTTGTCCAGAGGGGATTGCTTGAAAGAGAAACCAAATTTTATGACCGTCTAACTGATGAAGTTGCTATCTTCATAATTTATTGATTGAATTCTGTTTTTCTGATTTAGATTGTAAGCATTTCTGGAGCAGTTCCTCCACTTTTGTTTATATTTTGCTAAATGGAATGGAGTTATACATACACATGTGTACACACACTGTGCACATATTTTAATTCTTGGCTTAGGAGCATCAGAGCTGTGTGGGGTCCCACATTTTGTTCACTGTAGATATGAACCACTGAAAATAATTGTGAGTAGATTTGGTAAAAAAAACTACACAAAAAAAAAACACCTTTTTTTTTTCTGTTGAAAAATGCCATTTTGTCTAATCCAAAATGTCCCATGGAAACATATCACTTTTAATAAAAAAAAATGATTGTGACTGTTTCTTAGGTTCAGGATGGAATTTATGGTCAGAACCAGAGAGACTGTGACTGCTTCCCCTCCCTGCTCCACTGAATAGCTAATAGGCTGGTGGATGGATCTTTCACTGGGGATGTGGAAGACCCTTGCTTAAGCCCCTGCTCCAAATCAAGGGGAATGGGCACTTGAAGTTAAGGTTTCTAACATCCCCAGTGAGTGCTCTAACCACTGAGTTGTTGCAGGGTCTTGCTTGCATGTGCTTTTTTTTCATGACAAATTTCAAATGGTCTTGTCATTCAACATCAGAAAGGAAACAAACTTTGAAGCCTCCATTGTTTTGCAAAACAGAATTGTTGTTTTCTGGCAATCTCTAATTGCGAGACATATTGAGCTGATTTGTTATTCACTGCTTGTTGAATTGTGAGAAATATTGAGCTGCACTGTTATCTATCGCTGGTTGAACTATTCATTGCAAGCAATTTTCTGCTGAACATAGTCCTTTTTTCTGTCTTTTTTGAACAGATGGCACTTTTCATAAATTTGATTTTCTAAACTATTCTAGTAGTTATTGCAAATATATCTGGCTGTTTTTTTTTTATTAACTATAGCAAAGTTTTCAGTAGATCATTCAATATTTGGAATGTATTTTCAAGTTTTTTTGTAGTTAATAGATTCTGAGATTTTAAGGCCAGAAGTGACCATTATGATCTAGGCTGATCTTCTACATCAACTTTCATGTTCTTTTGGAATCCACTAAGTAGCTACCATGAAATGAAGCTGCCCACCTTCTGAATGGGTTTGTTCCACCATGAGCTCATAACACCCGTGCTCAAGTCTATTCACGATGCTTCTATTGGTAATGAAAACTTTTAGTGATTTCAAATTCCTGAATGGCCTGGGATTCATTTAACTATGAGATTATCTTTTACCTTGTACTCCCTTATAACAGTTAAAACTGACTGGTACATTCTTGGTGATGTTGAGTTCATTGGGCCCCATTTTGGGGTTTGCCTTGTTGATGGGCTTCATTCAGCTGTGACCAGAGCCCTGCCAAGGAAGCTTTTGTGCATAGTTCAAGACACTGATTTTGTTTCACTTTTTTTTAATCTTTTATTTGGTTTTGATTTTTAGTTCTTTTCTTTTTATCCCTGACATTATCCATTTGGTTTCTACCATGACTGAATTGAAAGCTTTCTATTAGAGTTAATATAGTTTTGAATCACAGCTCATTTCTTCTGAGGAAAGCAGTAGACAAAGATGGCCACCTGCAAAACATATAAAAGATTGCTGTAATCCCGTCCCTGCAGTTTTAATTTAAGACTCGGGGTGGAGGGAAATAGATGTGTTTTAGCAGAATTGTTAGGCATTCACAGCCTCTTATCAATATGCTTACACTTTAGAAAGTGAAAATAGTAATGTCTTTGAAAGTTTTCTGGGAAGCCTAAAGCTTCTTACTCCATCCAGATATGGAGAGGGACGATTTGAGTATATCTGTCTTTCTGAAACCAATATTAGAGACCACATAAGGACTGAACAGGAAAGCTTCAGGTTCCGATTGTTATAGTGAAAAATTGTACAAGCACATGACTTCTTTGATCTTTGAGGTACTGTCAAAAACATTTAATTATCCACTGGCATTCTAGGTTCGCAGAGACCTCAAGGAAGACATCTCCTTTCTTATCATTAGAAACAACAACAACTGTGTCTCACATGGGAATCTGGGAAAAACAGAAAACATTTTAATTGGTCTTTCTCATTGTAAATTTTCAGCAGCCATATATTGTTTGTAACTGTAATCTATTTATTGTCAAATTTTATCAAATGGTTTTCATGATGATTTCTGTGTTGATGCTTTACTAATTCTGAATTGTAGTATAAAATATTCCTTATATAGGAATAAATATCACACAAAAGCACCAAAAACATGAACAAGAACATGTTAATCTTTCAACTTGTTCCAAAAGCTCACAGCTTTGTCATGAAATAGCGATACTCCTTTGATGAATTCTGGGTAATATCATGCAAATGACCAGACTAAACGTCCCTCTTTCTTTCTAAAACAATCACATCAATATCAGATAGCAAAATTTGTGGATATTAAATAAACCAATTTATTGCAGTAGTAAACAAAGAGCCACAAATTTGAACAGACCTAAGAAAGCAAAAACAACTGTAAAACAAATTATAAACAGAAGAACTGAGAAGACAAAGAATATTTTAAATTTTAAAAAAACCTGATACATAATTGTAGAGACACTCTTTTGTCAGTGTTATTCTAATTGTCCAGAATTTTTGTACTTAACACAAACTGATCAGAAAGGTAGGGGGAAAACAATTGAACCTTTTTTTTTTCTAAACTGTAGCGTTTTTTCCTTCTATGGCTGCCTTTTAAAATCGAACTGCAGGACACAAGAAGTGAGTTTTTAAGGTTGAAATGGTTGATGTTCTTTTAGTTTTTCAGTCTCAGATAGAAAACTTTCAACATTAGTCATTAGAACAAAGACTACAAATTTGCAGGGAAAATCTGAATCCTCTCTCTCTATTTTTTTTTTTAAAGCATAGTTACTGGTAATGTCTTTGAAAAGTTATGAGATTAGAACACATTTATTATGGGCAGCAGGGTTGCACAGTTCCTGCCCTTCTCCAGCTTCCATCCTCTTTAGTAATTATAAAAGTACTTCAACCTTTTTGTGTAAGAACCAGTCTGAGGTACGTGAGTACTTCTTTATGGCCCATTTAGTACTTGGTGTCTCTGATGAGACTGCCACATGAGTGTACATTGTAATGTGGACAACTGTAAAGCAGGAATTAGAACCCCAAGTAATTTCATGTGGGCTAATGAATGGATTATTGGGTGGAAATAATGTTCTATTGCTACTAACCTGAGCTGCATTTGTATTTGTTTCTCAGACCTCAAAGGTTCCATAGCCCATTAACTGTTGCCTTAACCACCCAGTCCCATAAAACAGATCTCTTAAAATCAGAGTTTTTAAAAATCAAATAAAAGTTTTCACATTTAGATATGCAGTCATACAATGTGGATTTTTTTTTCTTAATATTTTTTCCATAAAGCAGTCTTTCCCAGTGTAGGTAAAGTTTTTGTCAGTTATATCCTGATACCAGAATTTTTTTTCAGAGTTATGTCAAAGAGAAAGGAACACTCCAAAAGATGTGTGCATGAACTCCATTCGAACACTCATAGACTCATAGACTCATAGGTCAGAAGGGACCAATATGATCATCTAGTCTGACCTCCTGCACAAGGCAGGCCACAGAACCCTACCCATCCACTTTTATAACAACCCCTAACCCATGACTGAGATATTGAAATCCTCAAAATTGTGGTTTGAAGACCTCAAGCTGCAGAGAATCCACCAGCAAGCGACCCATGCCCCACGCTGCAGAGGAAGGCGAAAAACCTCCAGGGCCCCTGCCAATCCGCCCTGGAGGAAAATTCCTTCCCGACCCCAAATATGGCGATCAGCTAAACCCTGAGCATGTGGGCAAGACTCACCAGCCAGCACCCAAGAAAGAATTCTCATGTATATGTGATAGAATGGTATAAATACCTGAACAAGAATTACTCTACTTAAAATTTGGTAAAAGAAATACATCAAACAGGACCCAGCTTTCATAACAACGTCTTATGTCCAAAAATTGTATAAAACTATCTATCCATTGTCCCATTTCTCTCTTGAAGCTGGATTTATTTGTATAAGAACTTTAGCTAATAATATTGCAACTATTTTACATTATGATTAAAATACACAATCATTTCAATTCAAGTAGACAGCCTTTCATGAACTCTCTCTATGAGATAGAATTATGTAGAATTATAACCCATGCAATCCAGTTCTCTGTGAATATAATATGAAGGCATTATCTGACCTCATAGATGCCTGATATAATTGTAGTTGAGTAGAACAGAGGAATATATATAATATTTCAGGTGGATCCTATCTAAGATCTTAATTAAGATTAATTAATCAATTAATCAGGATTCAACAAAGTTTTTAAGTAACTTTAAATACTTTAAATACATGATTAACCCACCTGACTTCAATGCAATGTAACTTGAATGCAGTCAGTCACCTACTTAAAACTGTGCAAATGCTTAAGGACCTTGTTGAATTGGGGCTCAGAGAACTTATTTGCATGCTTAAAGCTTACCACATACCTAAATGCTTTCCTGAATAGGTATAGACTTATGCTCATAGTTAATCACATACTTGACATTTTCTAGATCAGGGTCAAATTAGGTACCTTTCTTAAGAGCCTAACGCCTCAGTTTATCTGAAATGCCCTTCAATATTATTCTTATTTATTCTGCCCATCCAATCTATCTCTTTATGCACCATGGTCATCATCAGTATCTGAGCCTTTAACAGAGGCAATGAGGGAGGGTAATGGAGATGATACCAAAACCATAATGTATTTGGGATGATTACTCTGGTTTGTTTCAAATAGAACCGGTCTGAACAACTCAAATTTCACAGCACATGTAAGCTGTGCAAATTGTATTATTTAAAAAAAAATATATGATAACTTTTTCATTTCCTTAAACTCCAGCTAACCTCCTACTTTTGTTGGTATACAAAAAATAGAAATAGTGGACATGTCTATCTGTTTTAATTTCGAGTAATAGAATTATAAGATAAGAAGGGACCAACCAAGATGCAGAATTTCTTGTGTCTAAACCATCCAAGACAGATGGCTATCCAGCTTTCTTTTGAATACCTCCAGTGAAGGAGCTTCCACAAACTCCGAAGGCAGTTTGCTTCATTGTCCTACTGTTCAGAAGTTTTTCCTGAGATTTAATATAAATCTGCTCTACGGTAGTTTGAACCCGTTGCCTCTTGTCCTGCCCTCTGTGGCAAGAGAAAGCAAATTTTCTCCATCTTTGCATGACAAACTTTCAAATATTTGGAAATCGCCATCAAGTCCCCCCTTAATCTACTCTTTTCCAAACTCAGCATACCCTTTTCCTTTAGCCTTTGCTCATATGGCTTACATTCCATCCCTTTGATCATCTTTGTCACTCACCTTTGTATCCTTTCCAGTTTCTCTATATCCTTTCCATATATTGGTGACCAAAATTGGACACAGGACTCCAACTGAGGCCTAATCTGTGCTGAGCAGAGTGGTATTATCACCTTCCCATAACTTGCATGCTATGCCTCTCTTAATGCAACTTAAAATTGCATTTGTTTAATTTGCAACAGCATCACATTGCTGACTCATGTTGAGCTTGTGATCCACCACTACTCCCAGATTCTTCTCAGCAGTGCTGCTGCCAAGTCAACGTATCCCCCATTCTGTATTTGTCCATTTGGTTTTTCTTCCCTAAGTGTAGCACTTTACATTTGTCTTTGTTGAATTTCACTTTGTTGTCTAGCCCAGTTCTCCAATTTATCAAAATCCCCCTGAATTTTATCTCTGTCTTCCAAAGTGTTGGTAATCCTTCCTAGCTTTGTGTCATCTGCAAATATGATTAGCATGCTTACTATTCTTACATCTAGGGAAATAATAAAGATGTTAAACAACACCAGACCCAGAACAGATCTCTGTGGAACCCCACTTGAAACATCCTTCTAATATGACATCATTACATTAATAGTTAGTCTTTGTTTGTTTGTGTTTTTTAACCAATTATGTATCCACCGAATGGTTGTTCTGCCAACCTTGCATTTCTCCAGCTTACTTATCATAAAGTCATATGGGACTATGTCAAAAGCCTTACTGAAGTCCAGGTATATAATGTCCACTGCATTCCCTTTATCCACCAAACCAGTTACCCTGTCAAAAAAGGTCATCAGCCTGATTTGGCATGATTTGGTCTTGGTAAATCCATGCTGGCTCCTAGTGATTGCCCCATTCATGCTCCAGATATTTGCAAATTGAATGTTTTATACATTGCTGTATGAGCTTCCCAACTATCAAATTCAGGTCTCTAGTTTGTCAGCTCTTCCTTTTTCCCCTTTTAAAACATGGGTGCTACATTAGCCTTTTTTCCAGTCTTCTAGGACTCTCCTGTCATCCAGGAGTTTGCAAATACTGTTGACAAAGACTCAAAGATTTCTTCAGGTAATTCTTTCAGTACACTCAGGTGAATAGCATCAGGCCCACTGATTTGAATTCATTCAAATTGGTCAGAAGATCTCTGAAATGTTCTTTATTTATCCCAGTCTGAAGCTCGTCCCCTTTATTGTCTATGGTAACTTTACTAGTTGTCTGGTCACATGTTATTTTTTGTGAGACAACTGAAGGAAAGTAGGCATTGAGTAGCTGTGCCTTCCTATAATCTTCCGTTACCAGTTCACCTTCTTTATTGACCTATAAACCCACTAACTCCTGGATCTTTCTTTTGTTTTAATCTGATTTATCTGAAGAACCCTTTCTTGTTGTCGTTAACATTCCTTGCCAGATGTAAAGCATTATTTGCCTTAGCTTCCCTGATTCTGACCCTCCACGCACACACTATTCCCATGTGTACTTCCTCAGTGAAATGCCACTTTTTCCATTTCCTGTAGGTATCCCTTTTGGTTTTTAGATACCTAAAAATCTCCTTGTGGAGCCCACATTGGCATCCTGTGGCTCTTCTTATGTTTGTTGGAATAGTTTGATGTTTAGCCTCTAGTATTACATCTCTTAGGAACTGCCAGCCCCCTTCAACTCCTTGATTGATCTGATTGAGTAGTACTGGTTTCTTTTATTACTATTTCCTATTATCTCTTTGAGTCTGTTAGAACATGTCTGATGATTCGGTTCTGGCGGGATCCAACCGAGAGTGCCAGTTCAGGACCAATAGCTCAAACAGGGCAGTCACAGCCCAAGGCTGGGGTTTTTCCACCTCTATGGCAAACCAAACCAGCCAGACAAAGAGGACCCCGGTTTCACCCCACTGGCTAACCACAAGTCACACAAGCAATTTCCTTAGACACTCCAGTCTCCTGGTATCACCACTAGTCCCACTCATCCTGGGGATGAATGGTTATGAAAATCAATACCCCAATAAAAGAAAACAGTTCTCTTGATCCAAAAGAATCAAGCCTCAGACCCAGGTCAATATACACATCAGATCTTACCCACAAATCACGCTGTTGCCAATCCTTTAGAATCTAAAATCTAAAGGTTTATTCGTAAAAGGAAAAAGGTAGAGATGAGAGCTAGAATTGGTTGAATGGAATCAATTACATGCATCAATGGCAAAGATCTTAATCCAGGTTTGTAGCAGTGATGGAATAAACTGCAGGTTCAAATCAAGTCTCTGGAGTACGTCCACAACTTGGATGGGTCATCAGTCTTTTGTCTGAGCTTCAGTTTGTAGCAAAGTTCCTCCAGAGGTCAGAAGCAGGATTGAAGACCAGATGGAGATGAGGCACCAGCCTTTTATAGACTTTTCCTGGTGTAACAACCTCTTTGCCCTTACTGTGGAAAGTTACAGCAAAATGGAGTCTGGAGTCACATGGGCAAGTCCCTGTATAGTTTGCTGAGTTACAAGGTGGATCTGCCTTCTCTCAATGAGTCAATTGTGTAGCTGAGGTCCTTAATGGGCCATCAGGCAGGCTAGTCAGAGCTAACACCAACTTGTCTGGTGAGTTTAAAATTTAAAATACAGACAGTATAGAGCCATTACTCATAACTTCAATTATAACGTGATACTTACATATAGACACCATAATTTTAGCCAGCCACCCATAATCTGGTTTTAGACACCTTATATGACCCCCTCTGCACAATATTTGGTGCCAGATTATATCCATAATGTCACAACATGCTAATTGGCTCACAAAAAACAAGTAAAAATATGTCCCCTGCCCTGAAAAACATGCAATCTACATTCCATATGATACAATTACTCCCATCTTAGTCCCATCTTTTCTCTACAACTACTCAGGTCAGAATCAGGAAAAGAGGAAAAAGTGGTTGAAAACAATGGCAAGCAGATATTTGCTACAGATGTTTCTTGTCAAAATTAGAAATTTTATAAAGATAAAGGGAAATTTAATCCATTTAGCCACTCAGCACTTTTGTTGCACAAAGCTGAGGTAATTTTTAATAAGAAAAACATAGGGTGCTTCTTGAAACAGTTTAAACTTTACAGTGGCTCCTTAAGTGGGCTCTTTGTGTTATAAAAGGAAAATACCAGGCTGCATTAAGTATGATTCACATTTTTTCTTACTTTTTTTATGAATGTAGATGGAAGTGCAAATGGTTAATGGTTAATGGTCATTTTGGAATCCTTTCTCTTGAAGCCACAGTAGCATTTTCCTCTGTTTTGAAGGGCTAGTCTTAATCTTTCAGCAGTGGCAAGACAAGGACAAATGGGGTCAAATTCCACCTTTGAGTTAAACTTATTCAAACTCTTTGATGGTGCCATTTGTTTACTGGATATGTATTAAAGGAATCTTTTGCCATCATCTGAGTAGCTGCAAACAAGGCATGACCTCTCAAGGAATCAATGTTTGGCCTTTTCACAATTATGAAATTACATTAACACTCGCATAAAGTTCTTCCCTGGGGGATTTACTTTGTCCTTAGTAGCTAAGCTTGTTTGTTCCATAGACTGGGATATGAGATGGATGTAACATTTTGACACTTATCTTGTTACGATGTTAATACTAATAACATTTTTTAAAAAGCATGAGCAGATCCTTGGCATCTTTGTCTAATAAGGCCTGGGAGAAAATACTTTCCTAAATTAATAACTTTTCTGTCTCCAGTTTGAACAGATTTGATGGTAATTCACACTGGGTAGTACAACAGAAACTGGATGTGGTGGGTGAAACCAAACATAAGATATGCAGAAAAAACATAACATGATATGTTTGAGAGTGCAGCTTAAAATAAAAGAGTCCCCTATAATTTGAGTTCACTTTGGGTTTTTTTTGCTTGATGGCATGGATGTCTCTGGGAGATATTTGCATGGTTTAGCTACATTTTTCTGAATCCCATGCATATATCAAATACAATCACAAAAAATACTCCACCAAATACTTAGTCCTAACATTAGTGCAGGGGGCAGGACTAGATGACCGCTTGAGGTCCCTTCCAGTCCTATGATTCTATAAAAACCTTCACATTAGTTTTTCATAAGTGTGCCACTTATTATCTAAAGACAACAGAATTAATGCACCCACCCTTGAGAGTTATGTCTGCAGCAAATTAGAACAAATATTTAATTTTATGTCATATCAGAGGGCACAAAGAGGATTAGATCCCTATCTCTGGCAGGGGTTGCATTAACACAAATGAAAACATCGTAAACTCTTAAAAGTAGGGGCTATCTAACAAGAAAAATTGCATACAAAGAGGATACAGTCAAACATTTGCAATGGGTTTTTTTTTAACACATTTTACATATACATTTATGTATTTTTCCTGTTAATTATAAATATGTATACGACAAGTGTTCTCTACCTGGGGGTTGGGACCCCTCAGAGGGTCATAAGTTTATGACCTGGGGGGTCACGAGCTGTCAGCCTCCACCCCCAGCCCCTCTTTGCCTCCAGCATTTATAATGGTATTATATATATCAAAATGTGGTTTTAATTTATATGGGGGGGGTCACACTCAGAGGCTTGCTGTGTGAAAGGGGCCACCAGTACAAAGTCTGAGGACGTCTGGTACATGAACTGCCAAATACACAGACATCTGTTGATCAAGCCATTATTAACTGGTGTTGGATCTTGAGGTGAGGCAATATTTAATGAGGGAAATATGTGGTACTGACTTTATGAATCAGGTCAGGAAGAGCATTCCCAGCATAAAGGGGCAGCATGGAAGAAGGTGTGGACAACTGGGGAATATCTGTATTATTTTGTATGCCTCTATGTATTTGTTTATGATGAGCATGCTGAGTACCAGAGTTGGCAACCACAAGGTGTAATTCAGAGATCCAGTCAAAAAGTGGTTGGATCACAGGGTCCCACCCCTCAGAGAAGTGGAGGCATAGGTCTGTCACTCAAAAAGGATACACTCTTGACCCCGAAAAGGTATTCAGAAGGGACAACTTACTTAGATACTGTGATAGAAGGTACAGAGATGTTTGTATGATAAGTTGATTGGCAAACAAAGCTGATATATTTAGTGAAGAGTAGGACTTTGAGTGAGGAGGGGGCCACCTGATAAGAAACATTAGTGGAAAAGAAGGAACAGGGAGAACTGTGACTTGAATGTGAGTTTAAGTTGCTGAAATGTTAATCAGCAACCTCTGATCACATACATGAATAAACTGTTCTTAGTAATCACTGAAAGTCAGCGTGAGTGGAAGATGTCTTCTGGATAGAATAATACACTTAGCCATAAATTAATAAAATATTGAAAGACAGCAGATGGAAAAGTCATATTAGGGTATTCAGTCAACTTTCCTGAATGATATCAAAAAGATTTTTCTGTACAGAAATTCTTGTCCAGGCTTAGTTTTTTATGTTCCAAGCAATGAAGCTTCCAGTATGTTTTGTGGGAGATTATTCCACAGTCCCGATGCACTTCACTGTAAAAAGTTTTCCCTGTATTTTTCAACCCAAATTTTCCCATGTTTAATTTTCTTTTATGCTTGTACATGAACCTAAATAACTTTTTTCCACCTGTACATACTCTGGCCTGTAAGTGTTGTTTTCTGGACAGTGCTTCCCTTAGTCAGTTTAACTGTATATATTTGTCATTTAAAAAAAGCAAATCTTCATAAAATAGTCTCTCTGGACCTGTTGTTGCTTTTCTTTGAATTCTTTCCAGTTAGTCAATCTCAATCTGGTAATATGTTGCCCAAAAGTAAACACAATATACTAGATGTGATTGCACTTTAGTTGTATGGAGCTACATAGCCATGAGGGCTTTCACTTTGGATAACTTCAGAAAATGTATGCCAGCTGAGAATATGGCACTTTGTATTATTTCCCTAGACTTGTGACAAATTAAAATTTTGTTCAACAAAATCTTCATTGTAAAAATATAAATATGATGCCAAATAAAGTTAAATTTAACAGAAACTGTTCTCTCCACCCTTCCATAACATTTCTGGAATGGGTTTTAAAAATAGGATACAGTTCAGAGATAGCAACCAACATATGAGTAAAATGTGTTTGGACCTGCATGTTGGATCTGCATTCTTCTAAGCTCCCCAAGGACTGGGCAGGCTCCAGCCACAGTCTCTGGTTCTAGCATCTTTCTAACACAGATTTTCAGTCTGGTACCATTTTTGGGAATGGGACCTTATGGTCTAGCTGCCTTTCATCCCCAGGACCAGTGCTGACACCCAAGACACCTACTTGCTCAAGCACACCCTCACTGGAGCTCCACATGTGACAGCTGAAGCGAATAACATACAGAGAGTCTGAAGAGAAATTTCTGAACCAAGCACACCTACTCAGCAAAAAAAACAAACCAAACCAAAACAAAATGGCTGTGAGTCTTGAGTCAATTGACATTAGGCTCACAGGACTTGTGGGTTCACGGCTAAAAATAGCCATGTCAATGTTTGGGGTCAGGTTGGAGCCTGGGCTCTGAGAACTTCCTCACTTGCTGGGTTTCAGAGCCAGGGTTCCAGCCTCAGCCAGAATGACAAGATGGAGAAAAGTTGTTCTCTCTTGCCTCAGAGGGCAGAACAAGAGGCATTGGATTCAAACTACAGCATAGCAGGTTTACATTAAATCTCAGGAAAAACTTCCTAACTGTAAGAAGTTAGGATAATGGAACAGACTGCTTTGAAAGGTCATGTCCTTCACTGGAGTTTTTCAAAAGGAGGCTGGATAGCCATCTGTCTCGGATGGTTTAGAAACAACAAATCCTGCCTGTTGGCAGAGGGTTAGATGCTTCTGTGATTCTATAGTTATTTGTAGCTGTATAGTGCAGGTCCCATGAGCCTGAGTCAGTTGACCTGCCTCTAAGACTCGCTGCCGTATTTGTTTGTTTTTTCCCCATCAAGATGTATCTATGGACAAAGCACAAGACATACACAGATCTAGGCAAACTAATATGCCTCTGGGCCCCTCTTTTGGATCCCAAGACTCTGATTCAGTCTTCTTTTCCTGGTCACAGACTCTTTCCTTACTTCTTCAACAAGATCCCCTTAGTTTGTTCATGTCCTGTGACCAAAATGTCCTTCTTTAGCTCATGCCCCTTTTTAACAGCAGCTACTAAAACCTTTTGCCTTTACCATTTCTCACACCCTCTCCAGACAATTTGGGAGAACTGGTTTTCCCTAATCCATGTAATTGTTCAATGGTGCTTCTGATTTCTCAGGTCTGGGAATTTTGTGACAAAAACCCTGCAGAAATGGCTGATTCAGTAAACACAGAGGCATTCAGTGATATACCAATTTCAGGAAATCAAACAGAATTTATAAGTTTTACACAGAAAAAATTCCCAAATTGTCAGTCACATTCCCATGATCACCCGCGCATCTTCTGTGGAGACCAGCTGCAAAAATTGCAGCTGCAAAGCACAAGAGATGCTGGAGTCTCCCTGCCTAGTTTCTTTATTGATCTGGCCCATTATAATAGGAATGCTTTGTTTCTGCTCAGGTCCCAATCCTAGAATCTGTTCCATGTTCCGAGACACACAAAGAGTCTTGCTGAAGATAGTGGAGCTCTGCATAGACACAAGGATCTGCCTGTGCAGATCTGACTGTAGCATTCATGCTTTCAACATCTGTCTTAATGGCCTGGGGATTAGATCTCAGGGTTAGGTAATGATATTACTGTGCAGCAGCTACCACTTAAAGTGAAATGCTCATTATTATTTTCATTTAATTAATTATCAATATTATCACATTGTTGCCTTGCTTTTTGATCTTTAAACAGCAATCTACATTTCCATCCGGTTATTTCACCAACTGCATTGCACAAATAATATTCTTTACAAAGAATTACACAATTTATCACTGTTTTTACACTTCATTAAACAGAAAAATGAAACAAACATTTGAGACAGAATATAGTTTTATGGTGAACATTTTTATGTAGTAATTTCAAATGATCTCATATACATCTGCCTAAGATGTAAAATATCTGATAAGGCAGCTATAAAATGTCTTCAGAAACATTTGTAGGAAGTAGTCCATAGTAAACATAAAAGTTGAAAGATGTGAACTTTCCAGATGATGTGTTTGTACTTCTTTCTTGCTGGCACAAGAAAGCATAAGGTTTTTGATTTTTTTCTTTCATCAAGGTCATACCACGTGCACTTAAGATTGTGAATCTCTTTCTGGAACCCTGCTGAGCTTTTGAAAGCTTGCTGGATTCTATGCCACAGAGGTTTTAAAAGACATGTATCGCTTCCCGGCTCTTACCTCATAAAGATAATATTCACATGTAATTATAAGCCTCATCAGAAGCTGTGCATTTTATTTCTTTTCCAATTCTGTTTCTGTCTGAGTTTTTAAAAAAGTGGTAGCCAATTCTGCCTATTTTTTTCTTAGACAGTAACAGATAAGAGGGTCAGTCATATGCAAATTTTATTTGCTCAATAAATAGACTTGCATATAAATATGCTGAACTTTGTTGCAAAATGGAAAGTTTGTCATTTGAATAAAAATCTGTTCAGCAACAAAACTAGTGCAAAAGAAAAGGACAGCCACTTAAAAGAGAGCTACACTCATTTGGTTAGTGTTAACAACTACATTTAGGTCACTGGCCATTCAAAAAATGTTTTGGCTTAAATCAAAAACAATTTGAAAAAATCAACTTTGGAAAAGCAACAAGAAACAAAAATATTTTTCAATGAAAAGTTTCATTCAACCCAAAATGAAATGTCATATGCAGATATGAACACGTTTTTTTAATGTTTTAGATGTTTAAAAAATATAATGTAAGAAAATTTTGAAACAAAATAATCACTTTTGAACCAAAAACTCAAATGGTTTCATTTTGAAAATGTAAAAATGAAATGTTTTGATTTTTTTGCAATGGTTTTTAAAAAGTTTTTTTTTGACTAAAACAATTCAGCAAAATCAGTACAAATACAGGAAGTGTTTCAGTGTTGCCAAATCTGTATTTTTCACCCCGATCCCCATTAGTGGAAATTATTTCACCTAATTCTCTCAGTGATCATAAAGTTACTATGATAAGATGTAGCTCTTAGTATTTATAATCTTCAAACTGCATTTCAAGGTAATTTGACCTTTCTGGGTCTTTCTTCATAAAAAAACATCTTGCTAATATGGGACACCAAAATCAGATAATGAATGCATACATGTAACCATAGAAGAATCTCAAAAGTTTTAGAGACGTTTTCAGAGTTTGGGTAAATTTCCAAACCTTATCTGAATTATCTAACCTTGAGCTAGAGATTTAATTAACAGATTTTTCACTTGAGGTTTCAGATACTTCCTTCTTTCTCATGATATTCTCACTACAGGCTTATCTGTATACATAAATTGAGCCACTTTAACTACACCAGTATAGTCTAAGCAGTAACACACCCACAAAGTGTGGGCACAGATACACTATTATAAAGATACTTATGACTTATGGCTGTATAGCATATTCCTATAAAGGAAGAGAAATAAGCTATACTAGCATGAGGCCCTGTTATACTGCTATAGCAGCACCCACACTATTTCAGTAGAAAATCACACCTTTAACTGCAATAGTTAAATCAGTACAAATATTGTGTGTAGACCCATCGTAAACAACTAGCTCTAACGCTTTGCTTTTCATCACTTTTTCCTTGATCACACATTTCTACACAGTTGATTGCTTTACTCTTCATTGTGTTTTTAATTAGACATTCTTGCAAAAAAACTGGCGTAACAAAGTAATTCCCATAGGAAATATTCTTCTATCTTGTAAATCTATTTATCCTCATGACAGACCTGTTATCTCCTTTTACAGTGGGGAACTGAGGTACCTAGAGAGATGAAGTGATTTGCCCAAGGTTGGATAGTAAGCGTGTGGTAGAGTTAGGCCTGAACCTGCACCTCCCCAGCCACTTCCTTACCACTAGCATAGCCTTTTTAGATGCATTGCTAAAAAAAACATCCAACCACAGGGACATTAATTGGACACTCCATCAAGTCAGTAACTCTAGCAATTAATGCCATTGTTCAAAACAAACAAAAACTCACTCACACACTTTGAATTCTCTTCTCTCATTTGTAGAGGGTGATGGAACTGGAGTTCTTCCCTTTTCCTGATATTAAAAGTCTGAGGAATAACCCTTATAAGAAAGTTGATGATATTTTTTCTCCTTTGGGAAAAGGATGTTGAAAAATATGTGAACGTAGCATTTGCTTCTGGGCAAAGAGCATTAAGCTGGTGAACTTTGAAATGATTGTTTGCCAGACTTTGTCAGGGAGACAAAGTTAATTGCAGCTAGAATTTATTTTGGCCTAATTCTGCAACTCCTATAGCACTTCTTCAAGTGATTAGTCATATTAAGTTTAGTGGACCTCATTATCCTCTCATTTAC
The DNA here is from genome assembly GCF_003597395.2 of Chelonoidis abingdonii. Lineage (NCBI taxonomy): Eukaryota > Metazoa > Chordata > Testudines > Testudinidae > Chelonoidis > Chelonoidis abingdonii. The sequence continues at coordinate 55,440,445 of NC_133771.1, read as the reverse complement.
ACCAGTTTTGTACCAGTTCCACTGACTTCACTGATTTCTTTGCATTTAAATTGATGTAAATTAGATCAAAATCAGTTCCAAAGCAATTATTTGAATGAAAACATGCTACCCAGCACTGGTAAAGGATGCAACACCAAACTATATAATACATAATGTTTGAGTCAGTTTATGTGAAATTTTTCAGCAGTTTTGTCCTTTTTACTGCCATTTGCTTTAGAAGAAAATTACTGTATATTGGTCTGTATAAGACTAATGTACAGAAGCAGACAAATGCCAATCATTCTCTTTCATAAATGGTGAATATTAAGTTAATACCAAACCTTATAGCACTCCACCCTATCACATAGTTAATATCAACATTTGTCTCTAGAAACTTGATCTCTGTATCTGTCTCTTTTTCTCTCGCACCCATGCACATGCACACACACAACAAACATTAAAAGAACATTATTAAGGTGACAAAATCAAGCAACCAAAAGTTAGGAAATGGAGCATGACCAGTTGCTCTGTGGGGATGGCGTATGTGCAATCTGGTCAACACTAGGAGCTGTTAGAGGCTCAAGAATGCTCAGTGAGGATGGTGTCAAATAATTTAGAAGTTAAGCTCTGGCAAGTCTGTACTGAGCATGTGTGAACTGCAATTTTTTCGTAGGGTTATAACTGCCAAATATGGACAGATTTTCACAGGGATGGCAAAGGTCACATCCTTTAACACAACTCTCTGCCCAATTTCAAGTCCCTACTCCAAAGCATTAGAGAACCAGAGTTTTCAAAGAAAAGATCTCCAGATTTATTTATTTATGTTTAATTTGAAAAACTACATTTTATTCCCTACTCTTATTCTTGGAAACTGCTAACCCATTTTGGCTGAAAAATTTCAGAATACAACAGTTTGAGTTAGGCACCCAGCCTAGAAAATTTCATCTCAAACTGTTAAAATTTAGCAAAGTTATAAGATACTGAAAACAGGGTGTCATAACGAGGAATGTCAGGAAACCTTAATAATAGGCAAGGCTAGCAGTTCTTCCTATAATGTAGTATCTCAGGGTTACATTATGGCTTTGGCACAAAACCTGTGTAAAAGGCAGTGCATAGCTGCCAAGGAACAGGCCTGGGACCAGATTGCGAACTTATTGTGGCAAAAGGGACATTTGGTCAAGCTGTCCTGTGTTAAGCTGATCCTTCATTAGGTTTCTTCAGGGTCCTGTGCCCATTGTAAGTCTTTGAAAGTTAGCACAGCTCAAATGAAAGATGTGCACAGAGCAGCACCAGGATCAGTGCAGTGCAAGTGAGAGTTTTCAGCCTGTTTTGCATATTATACCCTGACTTGCATTTTGAGCATACCTGAGGATGCAGCCCTACAGTTTCATTTTCAAAAACATTCCAATCTGAGAGGACCATGAGGAAATCATGTAAAATGAGGATGAAGTGCATTCAAAAGTGTGTTCATCAACATGTTCAAGACATTTGGAAGTAGAAAGATAGTGACACCGATGATACTGAGAAACTGACAAAAGTCATTCACAATAAAATACACCAAGCCAGGAGATACAGCTAGGTAGATAAAGCATGATAGAAATCAGGACAACCAAAGTCTCTTTTGAGATAGCAATGGGCACCACAAATATATATCGCTGCCCCACTGTATTTGCAGGATATCCAGAAAATACTGCAGTAAATATTATGGGCAGTAGACTTGGGTTTTGTTTTGCTTTAATATTGCCCACCTCTGAACAATTTAAAGGGTCTAACAGGCATTTAGTTTTTATTAAATTAAGTTTTTAAGCCAATTTGGAATGGAATCATTCCTGTGGAAACTTCAATTATAGTACAGCTAAGACAAGTTTTAGACATTAATATATAATTGTAAAAAAGGAAATTGGCTTAGAATGGACTCATAGCAAGAGCCAATGGAAATATGTGATGTGGAAATTCTGCACTATAGAGCCGATTTAGGGTCTCTGTGGATATCAGTATTCATAATATTTCTCCAAAGTGAAAACTTCCACCTAAATTAAAATTAAATAGTCTATCTATTTTTCTTGGGAAGATATCCTCTCAGATGCAAACCAGCAGATTGCTGTTTTCCTGACACAGCATACAAAATGAAGTAATATATTTAATAAGCATAAATGTCCCATTAATCTAAATGGGTGTTTTTACTCTGAAGCCTAAATGGCAACAATTAATTGTCAATAGTAAATTCCAGCAGAAGCATTCATTTAATGCACTTCATACAAGTTGTTTGATTCATTATGAAAGAACATTCTGCATGAATATATTTTCAAAATTTAAAATGGTCTCTCAAATAGGAGAGGGATAGAGAGTGTCTTCAGAAAGCTCATGATGCACTGAGCATTGCTGTTATAGTAATGTTATAGGATGTAATTTCATGTATAAAATTATGAGACTGAAAATGTGTCCTCATGGCTTAAACAAGATCAGGCAAAACTCTCCAGGAGCAGAAAGGCAGTTCACACCTCATCAGGGCATATATGGGACAAACCCAGCCCAGTCTCACAGGAACAAAGGACACTAGTCTAGGCAGCAACAAGGGATCTGTTGGACTCTCCAGTGAGTCACCTGCCTTCCCTTGGGACTATGATGAGGTAACGCTCACCTGACTCTGAAGGGGGTGGGGGTCAGCAAAGCCAAGAGCGAAGAAAGGACATGATAAAAGGGAGAGACATCTGCCATGCTCTCTCCCTTCCATCTCCATCTACAGACACCACCACCAAGCAACTGAAGTGCTGATTAAAGAGGAGAGCCTGGCTGAAGGGAAACCAGCCAGTCTGAGGTGAGAAGCATCTAAGTTTGTAAGGGCATTGAAAGTGTTAAGATCAGATTAGAATGCATTTTGCTTTTATTTCATTTGACCAAATCTGACTTCTTGTGCTTTGACTTATAATCACCTAAAATCTATATTTTGTAGTTAATACATTTGTTTGTTTATTCTACCTGAAGCAGTGTATTTGGTTTGAAGTGTGTCAGAGACTCCCCTGGGGATAACAAACCTGGTTCATATCAATTTATTTGATAAATTGACAAACTCAAATAAGCTTGCAGAGTCAAACAGGCATAACTGCACACTGCAAGATGGAAGTTCCTAGGTTTATGTCTGGGATCAGAGATATTGGCTAGTGTCATTTAGTTGCACAATACGAGCAGCAGCTGGACAAAAATGCTCACTCACGTAGCTGGGAGCAGCTTACTTGCTAGAGGCTGTGCGTGAGCAGCCCGGGAGTAGGGGTTCTCACAGCAGAGCAAGGTAAGGCTGGCTCCCGAAGTTGAGGATTGGAGAGACCTAGCAGATCACCGGTCTGGGTAACACCAGGGGAATGTCACAGAGCGTGCCAGATGTAGCTGCTGGGTAAATGAATTTGAGTGCAATGCTGGAGAGGGCCCTAAGCAGACAGGAAGGATTTTCTAATGGTAAGGACACTAGTCAAGGACTTGGAAGACCTGGGTTCAAATTTCTTCTCCTCCACAGTCTCCCTATGTGACCTTGGGCAAATCACTTAGCACCTCTGTGCCTTAACTCCCCATCTGTGTGTGAGGGCAGGAGGTAATAGCCCTTCTCTACCTCACAGGAATGTTGTGAGGATTAATACAGTAAAGTATGTCAATTTCTTAGATAGTACCAAATCTGTGGGAACCATAGAAGTGACTGAAATAGATAGATAGAAGTAAGTGTTTGCCAGAAGCTGGGAATGGGTGACTGGGGTTGGATTACTTCTTGATTTCCTGCTCCTCTGGAGCACCTGGCTATTCTAAAAAAATTAAAAAGTGTTAATCACATAAAATTCACACTCTAGAGCATCGACCATTACCCTTTTATGGGCTCAAGATGTAACCCAATTGTTTTAGGCACCCCCACTCTTCCCCAGTTCCTAGGGCTCCAGGGGAAAGGCACCTACTCTTACCCAGTTCCTAGGGCTCAGAACCACCCATACACAGTTCATAGGGCTCAGGGCATAATCTTCTCCAGGGTTATGGGGTCTTTTAACAGTGAAAGAACTTTACACATTAATATGGTAACACCTCACTTAAAGTCGTCCCAGTTAATGTTGTTTCATTGCTACGTTCCTGATCAATTAGGGAACAGTCTTGTTTAAAGTTGTACAATGCTCCCTTATAACATTGTTTGGCAGCCACCTGCTTTGTCCACTACTTGCAGGAAGAGCAGCTCTTTGCAGCTAGTTGGTGGGGGCTTGGAACCAGGGTGGACCGGCAGCCTCCCTATCAGCTCCCCACTCTCCTAAGTTCCCTGTGTGGCAGCCGCCCAGCAGGCTATCAGTTGCAGGCAGTTCAGCTGTCCCTCCCCCCACTGCCATGTGCTGCTCCTGCATGCTGCCTTGGAGCTGCTCCTGGGGCTAATGTCAGGGTGTCCCCCCTCCCCCTTGCTTCTCCACCCCACTTACTCCATCTCATTGGGGGGGGAACGACAGGATAGAGCTCAGGACAGAGTGAGCTTCCTGGGAGCAGCAGCTGTCTCAAATTGCTGATCTACTTAACAAGGCAGTTCACTTAGAGTGGGGTTAACATACTTAAAGGGGCAATGCACACAGAGTGTGTGTCTCTGTCTCTGTCTACCATGCTGTCTCCCCTCCATTCATGCTGCCTTGTAGAGTAAGGCTACATTAACAAGAATGGGTTAACCATTGAGAGCTCAGCCAAAAGCTAGTTCAGCAGTTAGCAGCAAGGCGTTCCGTGGGAAATATCCCTCTCTTCCACCCTCTGACTTCATCACCTCAACCAAGCTTCACAGTCATCATTGCTTTGTACAGTATTAAATTGTTTGTTTAAAATTTATACTGTGTGTGCATTGCCTGGTGAAAAAATATTCCCTGGAACTAACCCCCCTATTTACATTAATTCTCATGGGGAAATTGGATTTGCTTAATATCATTTTGCTTAAAGTTGCATTTTTCAGGAACATAACTACAATGTTAAGCAAGGAGTTACTGTATCCTTATCCTCTATTCATTAACAATGACCAAAACAGAATGCACACACTAAGCATAAAATGCTCACCACTCCCAAAAAGGCAGATGAACTTTTCTTTACGCCACTCAGAAACAGGTCATCTGGGGACTCCAGATTCTGCATGGTGTGATTGGCAGGGTGTTGAGGTCTGGCAGCTCTGATCTTAGGGCTGTGTCCTAGAAATGGTACCGAAGAACTTCCTTTTGTACCCCACTTAACAGCCGAATACTACATTGTTTTATGTAATTTAGAGGGAATGTGAGGATATGACTTTCTGCTTCTTGGCTCATGGCTACTGCTTTCCTAATATAGTTGCAGGTCATATCTTACAATATGGCTACAGAAAAAGGCCTCTGACCTTACATAAGGATGATGCTAGACTTTGTGGGCTGAAGGAAGCAAAGCCAGTTTGAACAGGAGACAGAGATATAAGCAATGCAGGGCTGGTGAGTGAGACATCATTTGTTACGGGACAAGTCAGTTTTTCCCCTGACCGCTTCAGTTTATAACTCTTGTAACTCCCCATCCCTGCACGACTTTGCAGTATATAAAATAATTATATATATTGTTCTATATGCTGACCCAAATTTGCTACCCTCTCCCCACAAAAAAAAAAAACTAGAAATGACACCGCTGCTTGGGAGGGTAGCGAGTAGGATGAGAAGAATTGGGAGTATCAGTTGGGAAAATATCTAGGATGATAGTACTGGGTATCAGAGAGGATGAACAGCTGAGGTAGGTGCAAGCCTACCATCTATCTTCAAAATATGCCTGTTGAAGGGAAGTAGGACACTTTGCTTTCACCCAGAGCTTCACATCAAAAAAAGAGGGACTCATAAGAACATAAGAATGGCCCTACTGGGTAAGATCAAAGGTCCATCTAGCACAGTACCTTGTCTTCCAACAGTGGCCAATGCCAGGTGCTTCAGAAGGAATGAACCAAACAAGTAATCATAAAGTGATCCATCCCCTTTCACTCATTCCCAGCTTCTGGCAAACAGATGATAGGGACACCATTCCTGCCCATCCTGGCTAATAGCCATTGATGGACCTTTCCTCTACGAATTTATCTAGTTCTTTTTTGAACCCAGTTAAGATCCTGGCCTTCACAACATCCTCTGAAAAAGAGTTAAGACTCTTCCTAAAGATTATTGAGATGGGTGGACTTAATTGTGTACAGAAGGCTGTGATGACTGGGTGACCCTCATAGGCTGGAATGGTTTGGATCTGAATTTAAGAAGGACTATGCGGGCCAAACCGCAAACCTTTTATGGTCTCCCTGTAACTTTTGTCATTCCTGTTTCTTCCAGCACTGATTGAATTGTTTAATTACATGCTCATGCATGGCCTAAATGAGAGTTTCTCTCAGTTATTTCTCTCCTGGCATTTCTGCATTGAATTGTGCCACTCACAATCTACTGACCCCTAGAGAAAAAGAAACTTAATTTATGTTAGGGAAGCTTGCAGCTAATCAGCATCATAAATTAGAGTTTAAAAATTGCAAAAGATATTCCAGGGGTTTAGGTGAAGTCCTTAGGGAAAGTTTAGTTGAATACAAACCACCACAAAACAACTCATGTCATTTGCATTTGTCTAAGACTAACATCCCTGTCTAGGCTTTGCAACAACCTATTATATCCCAAGTCATTTTTATGCTATTCCTTTTGCATGTATGAAAAACAGTTTGCGGTCATTGTGGTGCTGCTTATTTTAAATATCCTGTCTTTATTATTTATGGAGTGATTTGCCTGCATATCAGAATTATAGTTTGTGTCAACACTTCCTGTAGGTTAAAATATGGACATGTTTAAAACTTTAAAATTCCTGTACTGGACATTAAAGCACCTCCAAGCTCACAAACATTCTAATGTGGTATTTGATATACGTGTAAGAAATAAATTTATAGTGGAGCTTCCTGAAATGAGTCTTAGAACTTCAGGCAGATAGAAGTGGTGTGAGGGGGAAAGGTGAAATATCACTATCATTTTTATTATGCCTCCAAAAAATACTTCTACTCTTTTTTCCTAGTTAACATTCAGAAACCGTGTAGAGTCTTAGTGTAAGGAGAAAACATGCCTAAACCACTGCCCTCATCTGGAATACCAATTGTAATGGTCATTGCTAAATGTGGCTGTAAGACCTCTGTGGCAGCCTTAACACAAATTACAGACCAGAAAGGGAGAGGAAAGTGAGTTGCCACAAGGAGTAAACATGAACAAGTTATGTAAAACTAACAAATTGGATATAAAAAGAGGAAGAAATCTGAGCTCGGTGGACACTTTGACGTTTGGACACCTCTGAAGTTCCCCTGCAGATGAAAGGCTGGCCACTGGATGTCTACAGTTATCCATGTGTGATGTCATCAAGACCCTGGGGAGCTCTACTAACCTGTTGTGGACATGTGTAAGTACCAGAGACTAAATAAAGTAGAAGCTTTGAGTGAAAGCACTTTTGTTTGTCTTTTTGAATCAACTATCAATCAGCCAGATGGCCATGTCCCCATGATTGATCTCCTGTCATCACCTCACAAAGAGTAAAGTTACCATAAACTTTTGGTTCAGCAAAAGCCTGGGTAACACTATGACCCGATCCAACAAAACACTTAAGCTTCTGTGGAACTTTAAGCTTGCGATGAGTCCTGTTGAAATAAAGTTATGCACATGCTTATGTGTTTTGCTGTATCAGGGTCCCAGCCATCAATATAGAGTACATTGGGAATAATGGCTAGTATGTCCCATCTCATGGAGAAATTCAGGAGGGGAGCAGAGGAAACTAAAAGGCAGGAAAAGCTGAGAGCTTCTGTTGAGGCATATACAGAAAGGGACTGCTAGAACCAGGGGGGTTGGAAGATGAGAGATCTCCAAACACAGTAGATCCAGGAACTGACAAGAAAGGGATCCTCCCACCTGCACACAGTACCTCCAGTTTTGATATATAATATATAGCTCAGCTTTGAATTAACTGTTTCCCATATTTCTACACAGAAATCTGGTGTGTCTCTGGAGGCTACCAGGACAGAAGGAGAAGGCAGTGAAGGTTTCCTATCAACTGCAGTAGATTCAATATTTCATCCTTAAACTTCAAGGACTTCCATGGAGAGCAAGGGTGAGGTTGTTTGCAATGGAGATACTATGGAGGAAAATGAAGGGGCAATTCTATAGCAATAGAGGCTGCATAAAACAAAGGGATTTCATTAGAAGATCCAATATCCTTGGAGAGAATAACTCATAATTCCCTAATCCTAGCAGAGGATCCTATCCTGAAAGCGCTCTGCATGTAGCATTCCTACTGACTTCAATAGGAGTTCTACAGAGGGAGTGTTTGGAGTATAGGACCTCAGTAATTTGTGATTGTGCATGCTCTTAAAGGAGGTGGGTTAGATAAAGACTTCTAAAATGTATTTACAATATTTTTTTCATTGTTAAATATATTTATTTATTGTAAAATAGGAAACAAAGAGTTCAGGGACAGTGAAAAGGAATGAAGGGTGACACTTACCAACTGTACTTACAAAGGTAACAGAATCTTGCATACCTGACCTGGATTCTGAAGAAAAATGGGCCATTTCCTCAGCCAGTAAAATTAGCTTAGTTCTTTGCTGATCTGCACAACTGATAATCTGGCCCCAAACGCTCCATTTTTTTTTTAGCAACAGATATCAATCATTCCATTTTCTGTTACTGTAACAGCTCTTCAGTGTACATGGACTATAAATGCAATTTGTTTAGTCATCTATCTGGTATGACAAATGGTGGACATGATCAAGAAAGTAATGAAACACATGCCACAAGTTGTGTCTTGTGCAAGCAAAATGTGCAGTACAACAGTGAATACATTAACTAAATTCATTATTTAGATAAACTTTTCTATCCCAATGACAGATTTATGCAGGGGTTGATTAACTGTTGATTCTTAAAAGGAAAATGGCAGTTTTGGCACCACTCAGACATTGTAGAAGCTGAGTGGCAGAGCTGTCTCTGTGCTGATTATATTATGAACAATAAAACTTGTAATAAATATAAATAGTATTGAATGAGAAGGTAAAACTAATTGTAAATGGTATAACAATGCAGAATTAGCTGAAGTAAGAGAGTAAAAGAATCTTATGGCACGTAACAAATGAGGAATGTCTCAGTGCACAGACTGTCTCTTACTACGCAATTAAGTATAATATTCAGAGGGGTAGCCATGTTATTCTGTGTCAGCAAAAACAATGAGGAGTCTTTGTGGCACCTTAGAGACTAACTAATTTATTTGGGCATAAGCTTTCGTGGGCTAAAACCCACTTCACCAGATGCATGGATTGAAAAATACAGTAGGCAAGTATAAATATAAAGCACATGAAAAGAAGGCAGTTGCCTTACCAGGTGTGTGGGGGGGGGAGGGAGGTCAGTAATTTTCCCTCTGTTGATACTGTCCCCTTCTTGTCAACAGTTCGGAATGGGCCACATCCAACCTGATTGAATTGGCCTCCTTAGCACTGACTTTTGGTAAGACAACTTCCATCTTTTGGTAAGACAACTTCCATCTTTTCATATCTATACCTGCCTACTGTATTTTTCACTCCATGCATCTGATGAAGTGGGTTTTAGCCCACAAAAGCTTATGCCCCAATAAATGTGTTAGTCTCTAAGGTGCCACAAGGACTCCACATTGTTTTTAACTATAATATGTAAGTGATGTTACTTTATATGCAACTATGACATATCTTTTTGATTAATTGAAATGATATTTTAAGATAATTGAAAGAGAAGATCACATTTTCATAATGTAAGCATTCACAGCAATCTGCAAGCAACAGGATTTCAGAATAATCTGTGTTGAAGACAATTTAACGGAAATAGCAGTGAATACATTGATTTGGAAAATAAACTGATTACAAAATGTATTAGCTGACGTACATTAAAAATAATATATGAGAGAAAGTATCGTAAGTAGTTAGCATGAAAAGGTTGGTATAATAATTAGATACTGTGATTTCTTTTCCTCTCAGGATTTCAGTGGGGTCTAGAGCATCCATGAAAGAAAGAAAAAAAGAAGGTAATGAACTACACATTGCTTATTTAAGAATTGTTTGGTTTAAGTCACTTCTAAGGGCCTAATCCTGGTAAGCCCTCTATATATAGAATTTCCATTGAAGTCAAAAGAGTTTCTAAATATAGAGTGTGCTATGGTTATGAGTTTAGCTGCACCTTTCTTCTCTTTCTGATTTGCTTGAATATGCCAGCTTGGGAGTTAGACTTTTTGGGATGGACTCTCATGATTCTTCCACTCTTCTACTAGGACTGAGATGCACTACTTTAAGTATACAAACTGTTTATCACTCTGCAGGCCTACCTTAGTTTGATCATCTGCTTTATGGTTCTTTCCAGAACGAATGATCAGTGACACTGACCAATAGCCTTCTTAAAAGCAATTTTTTTTTTTACTTTGTAGCTGGAAAGAAGCATAAGACAGCCTCCAAGACTGCATAATGGCTAACTGCTCAGGCAAAAAAAGGGTGTCATAATTTTATTATATACTCTTAAAAACATATTATATTGTTTGGGTGGTCACTTTTGCTATGTTATGATATTCTTCAAAATCAACATTTTCATTTCAAAATAGTTCATTTTTCTTTGGAAAAACATAGCTATTCCAATGAAACTGTATGTGCTTTTCCTATATTAACTCAGTCTTGCAGATAACTATTTCAGCAAAATGACACCCAGCAGCAGAGTTGTGAATATATTTTCTCCAAACTCTGTTTAAACTGGGTGACCCTCAAAGTTGAATTGGGACTAAAACTGGTTATGAGATTTCAAAATTAGTAATGTTGATGTCATTTTTAGTCAACACTTTAAATTTTGATTAAAAATAGTCAAGCTTCATCCCATTTTTCAATCAGCTTTGGTTGGCAGTATTTGAATATTAACAATTACTAAGCATAGGTAGGTGGGTTTTGTCTTTAATAATAAAAAGGAAATTAAAAGGAAAAAGCTAAGTTAATTCAACAATAATGCTGAAATCCTGCAAAGACTTAACTTTACACAATATGAATAGTCATCTTTAAGTTACTGGGACTGATAAAACTGAGTAAAACTAAGCGCATGATTAAATCTTCTCCACATCTTACCCAGAAACACAGGAATACAAAATTTGACATTTGTGAAGCATGTATAGAAGGTCTTCTGGAACATTAACTTTTGCCTTTCCTGATCTGTTATATTAACAGGTAATTCACCACTGATTGGTTCTGATATACAATTATCACCACAACTATTCAACTATTAGAGCACTTTAGTAAATAGGAATGCAATTTATACTTTTAAATTTGAAACATTATATATAGCCACGTTAATTTTTCCAGTGAATCTGTTTCTTTTTAATATATGCTCAGTCCAAATGCAGAGATTCCTAGAAGTGGCTCATAAATTTTAATAGAATGCTGGTAGTGCACTTCATCCCTTATGATTTCATGATACAAGTAGCAATCCTCAGAAGCACCTACCAGCTTCATTATTTCATTAAATTTGCCATTCCCTTAGGGATCAATTCAGGACCCACTGGAGCAAATTGCAATACTCTCATTGACTTCAATGGATGTGTCTAACTGTCAGCAGAGAGCCTTCCAGCCCAGGTTGACAAATTTAATTCTTTGAGTTGTGAGTTCTAAAATGCCTGCCCTGTCCTGGCTGGAGTAATTATCCCTAAGGAAACTTTTTAAAAATATATATTATATCTAGGGTTTTTGTTTCTACTGGTGGCACAAATCCACACATGCCTCAGTGCACATAACAAAATGTATTCTGCACATGGATAGAAAAAAATAGATGAAACATTGGTTATAAAAGACAGGAGTGGACTTAATCAGGTTTCTTTGGCAATTTTAAGCCAGATTTAGATGAGGGAAGATGCTGAAGGAGCTGCATACACAGATGGTCCTTCAAGGAAAGAGTGATCTATATGGAGGGTAAGGATTATTAAGTGTTAATAAAATGAGAATTACAGCTTTATACAAGAGAAATTATGTGTTCAAATCTTATGCAAAATCTGTATGTGTTATAGGGTGACCAGATGTCCCGATTTTATAGGGACAATCCCGATTTTGGGGTCTTTTTCTTATATAGGTTCCTATTACTCCCCACCATCTTTCCCATTTTTCACATTTGCTGTCTGGTCACCCTAAAGTGTTATGTACTATACCTACCCTGTGGCCCATTGATGAGTTAAACCAGAAGGCAAACACTTTTGTGGGGTATGTGTAAGCTATAAGTGGGGCAGGGAGGAGTCATCATTGGTCTCAGGCACTAGATAGTTCATTGTAGTTCTTAACAGGGCATTCTAGATGGAGGGTCTGCTTCCCAAGAGTGGTCCTAGGGATCCCAAGAGCAACAGTGCCTATGTAACTTTTGGATGGGTTAGTGTTTACTTTAGCAGTCTTCTCCTAATGCCTGAAAAACAAATCCCATGAAAAGGATGAGGTGACCCAGAATTCAGTCACTGGGGATTTTCAGCAAGGATTGTACAATGTCAACCTCCCCCTAGTCAGGTCCAAAAAAGAACAAAATTATTTAACTAATTTTTAAGTACCAACTTTATAAAATCTTAAAAAATGATCACCACCACCACCAACTTCATTTCTGCAACTTAACAAGGCTACTTTATAATCCACATACATTATCTTCAGTTATGGATAAACATTAAAGGAAACAAATTAAATCTAAACAGGTCAGTCCCCACAGAAACACAGTGAGAAGTAACTCAGAGTTCCCAAAAGCTTAGGTGAGTTCACATGAGTCTCAGCCTTTGATCATCAAATCTACTCAGCCTGCTGAGTCAAAAGCACTGCAACAATATCTTCCCTCCTCTTGCTTGTAGAAACCTCCAAATGGAATCCATGCAGACTTTCTCCTCTGCTGACATCATTCAGTTAACCCTGTTGGAAGGCTAACAATATCACAAATCTTTTGCAAAATGCTTCAGCATTAAAGGGAACCAGCCTGTTTTCCGCTCTTATGGCCCAGCTTCTTCCAACCCACTCAGGTCACATGTCCTTATGTGAGGCAGCTGCCCTGACTATTTGCCCTCAGTGGAGTCTGAGTCCAGCTATAGTGAACCTATTGAGCATGCCCAAAACTACCACACCCAACTCCAGAAACTTCTGGGTGTGGAGTGCTAATTGTTCATCTGCCTACTAACAATGCCCCAAACTGCTCATTCTTTTCCCACCTTCTCTATAGATTTCTTAAAGATATAACTCCCTGTGGGACTCAATTCAGACTCTGGAGGCATAAAGAACATTGGGAATTCAGAGTCTGGATCTTCTCATAGCAGTCTATTGAGTAACTAAGAGGTATGACAGGAGTATCATGGAGGCATGCTAGAGGAAAGGAGACTTGTCCTGCTGTTAGCATATATTGATGGTCTCCAACAAGTCAGTTATGTCACAATTTTAAACTGGATGCCTAAAATTAGGGACCTGAATCCATTTTTATACAAGTAAATAAATGTCCTGATTTTCAGAAATGCTGAGCACCCACAATACCCATTCCAATTAATGGGATCTGCAAGAGTTCAACACCCTGAAATTAGACATATAAATAGATGTCCTCATTTCAGAGAGCTCCTGTGCCTGATTCTGCAACAGGATGAATAGGAGCAGTCCCACTGTATTCTATGAGACTATTCAGAAGAAAACAGTTACTTGTGCACAAGTCCTTGCGGAGTGGAGCCTGAGTATAAACCTTTTCCTTACAAGCTTTATTGATGAAGCCTGTAAAATATACAAAGTGAGGAGCTCCGGTGATAGCAAAAAAATGGGCTATACCTGGAACCAGCTAGAGCGAATGGCCCAGGATAGAGGACTCTGGAGATCTGTGGTTGGTGGCCCATACCCCGATTGGGGTGATGGGCATGACTGAGTGAGTGAGGTACTCCGGAACAAGAAAGTTACAAACTTTGCTGGCATAGATTATTGGGACAACTAGCCAAATAGTACAAACTCTACTGGTAAATCTGGCAGAATTTATAAGAGCTGCAAACTGAATTGCTCCACTTTCCCCCTTGATTCTATTTTTTACCATTTTTTTAAAAAAAACTTTCCTCAAACATAGTCATGTAAAATGAATCATTTACATTTAGTGTTTATCCCTGAGAATCGTTTCAACAATCCTCTCCAAAATCCATAGAGTGATCCCATGCCCATGTGATTATGTTACATCCTTGCTCCAGTGACTATTTAGTTTTTCTACATAGAGGAAAACCTTCAACAAAAGAGATTGAGAGAATCCTGCCCCAGCATACCACTTACCTTGGTGGTTAGGGGACACCCCGGCAATGCAGAAGACCCACTTTTAAGTCCCTACTCTATTGACTATTGATACACAGTTGTACAGCTTCAACAGGAAAGAGAGAGAGCACATAATCTTGAGGAAAGGCACTCTTTTGTAAGAGCTAAGTTCAAATTCCTTCTCCACACCACACAGAGGAGGCAATTGAACCCAGGTTTCTCACATTTTCAGTGAGTATTCTAACCACAAGGCTAAAAGCTATTTGTCTAAATTTTTGCCAAGCTCTGATCATGTATTTCTCTCTTTTAGGCTATATCTTCTCACCTTTGTAATATATTTGGCATTTATGGATACAGACACATTCTTTCCTCTGGCTAATGGGTAAAAAATATCTGAGACATTTGCAAAAAAAGAAAGAAAAAATAAATAATTAAAGGTCTAGAAAACATGACCTATCAGGGAAGATTTAAAATAACTGGGTTTGTTTAGTCTGGAGAAGAGAAGATTGAGAGGGGACATTATAAAATTTTCAAGTATATAAAAGGTTGTTACAAGGAGGAGGGGAAAATATTCTCCTTAACCTCTGAGGATAGGACAAGAAGCAATGGACTTAAATTGCAGCAAGGGAGATTTAGGTTGGAAATTAGGAAAAACTTCCTAACTGTCATGGTGGTTAACCACTGGAATAAATTGCCTAAGGAGGTTGTAGAATCTCCATCATTGGAGATTTTTAAGAGCAGGTTAAACAAACACTAGTCAGGAATAGTTTAGATAATACTTAGTTTAGTCCTTCCATGAGTGTAGGGGACTGGACCAGATGATGTTTCGAGGTCCATTCCAATCCTACAATTCTATGATTCTTTGAAATAGTGATGTCCTCTAATATGTTTCATAAAGCTATAACTGTTTCCTATTCCTTGTCTAACAGGAAAAGTATTCTGCCAAGGTAACAAGAATGACTTGGGGAAGAATAAGACATGGCGAAAGGAATTTTGATTTTGACAAAAATCTATATCCTTTGGAAACTCTTATTCCCCGAAAAGTCACATGGATATACACTTGCTGGCTGCTTAATCCACTGTATGTTAATGCTTTCTAAATACAGATTTTATGACAAAGTGAATGGTTAAATACAGAAATATGATTACCACACTTGCTGATAAGTTAGGCTTCAGTTTATATAACCAAGACTACAGCAGTTAAGATATTATTCATGTTCTATTAAATTACCTTGCAGTTTAAAACAAAAAATGATGACATAATTTCATTAAGTATCAAAAATGGATGACTAGTTTCAGACATTTAAAACTTTCCCATTACTCTTATACTTTAAATTGTATATTAGCGTGGCAACTATAGGCAGTTATGTCCATGCACAGGCACAATGTATCTACAGACAAAGATCCACCTTTATTCATCTCATATAATGTTATGTCAATGATTGTTAAGACCTGTATCACTGTTCATCAGTTAACACTATTTATTTTTATTGTGACCAAAGGTGTTCTAGGGACAACCTAACACTGTCCTGAAGCACTTATGGCATAAAAGAAGACATGACTCTGCAAATGATAGCTGAGGCAGAAATGGCTGGAGAGGAGATAAGAAGATTTACAGCTGAAATCACATGATTGATTTTTGTTTCCTCAACTCATCCTATTGTTTTTTCCTCTTATCTTTTTAAATACATAATTTTGTCATGTTTTAAGAATTTTGTTTAATAATCACTAAAATATTCATTGAATAAAGTGACTGTGCCTTTAGGACACAGATGGGCAAACTACAGCCTGCTGGCCACATCTGGCCCAGGGGGACCATCCTGCCCGTCTTGGTTTAGGAAGACAGAGTAGACAAAGAAGACAGAGCAAAAAGGGTCTGGAGTAAAGATAGTGGTGAATTAAACTTAAATGAAGCTTGGCTCCAATGCAATCAAAGATCCCACCCCACAACAGATCAAAGTACTTATGGCACCCCTGTTCCCCAGTCTCCCTGGTGGACTGCAGTGACATCTGGGTAGATCCTTTCCATAGTTCATGCCATATATATATATATGGAAAACATGGAAAAGTATGAAACATCTATCAGCGTGAGTTGAGGCTGAGTTTAAGATTTAGAGTTGAGTATATCTCAAGTGAGCTTTGAAGATCATCCCAAATCAGTTTTAAAATGTTTAAAGCTATTTTCCAGAACTGTTTTTTCCAATGTTTTTTCTGTTAAAAACAGCATCAACAAAAAAGGTGATGCATTGACACCAAAACTTTTTGTAGGAAAGGGAATTTTCACAAACTGCCTCTTTTGAAAACATTTTGGGAAAACAAGTTTCAACACTATTGAAATGTCCTGTTTTGATATTTTCAAAATGAAAATTTCTAGGTACTTTTTTTTTCAATTCAAAACAACTGTTTGTTTTGAAATGTAATTTATAGTAAACTGAAAATATTGAAACAAAATATGTCAACATATTTGAAACATTTTTTTCCTTATTATTAATTCAAGGACATTTTTGAGAGTACAGTTTTTCATCCTCACTTGAATAAGAAAGAAATGTCAAAAATGTTCCTGGGAGAGGAGAACCATTTCTCACCCAGCTCTGATATTTTCATATGTATAGTTATCCAAACATACGACAAGAAGTCGCTCATTTATAATCACATCAGAAAAATCAGGGAAGAAATCCTAGCCCTATTTGCACCTGAAGGAATTCTGCATCAGTGCACATATGAAGAATTCATGTCCTCTGAAGATTTATTTTTTCGCCACAGAATATAGATTCTGCGGGAGAGGCATTGCAGTTACTACTTTTGCCCACTAGGTGACAGAATAGAGGGCAGCCAGTGGGCGGAGAGGGAGAAACTGCATTCCTCACTGCAGGGCCAGGTGAAGAGGCGTGGGACTGACAGAGCAGGGTTCCCTGAGCTGCTGGGGGGTCATAGTCTGGGGTTTAGAGGGGCTAGTGGGAGGGACAGTGTAGCGAGGGGGGTCCCCTCCCCCATGCTCCAGAGACAGGGCATAGGCTAGGAACCCTGCAGCCCCGGGCAGAGGCTCGGCCACCTATCCCCTCCCCCAGGAAGTCAAGGGGCGGGACCAGAAATGCAAGGCCCCCTCGGCCTGTTCCCGCCCCCAGGAAGTCAGGGGGCGGGACAGGAAGTATAAAAACCCGGTCCCAGCCCTCAGTTAGAGGGAGGCTGCCGGAGAAGGCAGACGTGGGTGCCCGAGCTCCCGCTGGGCCTGCTTCCCTCGCTCGACCAGAGGGGTCCTGGCCTGACTCCCCTGGGGCCCGCACCAGAGCACGGGCCGCCCGTGGACACCGTCGCCCTGCGGAGGACTGGATTCGGACGCGCTGGACCCCGGTACCCTGAGGAGTGGACCGGACCACCTGACCCGGTACCCCGAGGACTGGACCGGACGCCCTGAACCCAGGACGCTGAGGACTGGACGGACCGCCTGGACCCGTACCACTAGGACTGGACTGGACCCCCCCTGCCGAGCCAGCGGAGGAACCGATGATCTGGGAACCCCTGGACGACGCCGGCGAAGGGCAGGTACCAGGGAGGGGAAGGTTGAAGCAGCCCGGGGCGGCTGACGACAGTCAGGCCGCAGAGAGGCCCGAGCCCGATGGTCGTGTGCATGGCCCAGGATCCTCCTGACCCTCCGGTCGGTGTGTTTCGGTGGGAACCCTGCAGCTGCACCAGCCCGGTGTGTGTTTCGGGCCGGGTCCCCACTGACCGCCTTAGCGGCGACAGCCGCTACTAGGGCCCCGGGCTGGAACGCAGTGGAGTGGGAGGGCCTGCGTTCCCCCTGCCACCCCTTAAGGGTGGCAGACTCCCCCCTTCCTTTACTGAACTTGATCGCCTCCAATTGTCCCTTGCTCTGCCCTGCCCCAAAGGGCCGGAGCCTCTAGACTGCTTGTAACTCTGCCCTGCCCCAAAGGGCCGGAGCCTCTAGACTGCTTGTAGCTCTGCCCTGCCCCAAAGGGCCAGAGCCTCTAAAGTGCTTGTCGCTCTGCCCTGCCCCATAGGGCCAGAGCCTCTAAAGTGCTTGTAGCTCTGCCCTGCCCTAAAGGGCCGTAGCCTCTAAACTACTTGTTGCTCTGCCCTGCTTCACAGGGCCAGAGCCCCTAACCTGTTTGTTCGCTGTCCCGCCCTACCTAAGGGCTTGGACTACAGACTCCATTCGCTCAGCCCCTGTGACTCGGAGCTGAGCCCCGGCCAAGGCCGTTACAGACAGACTGGGACATGGCCTCAGAAGCTAGTGGTGTGACAGCATTCAGCCAGGGCTGAATGGGAGGGGGCTGCAGAGCCACATGGGGAGAGGGGGTTGGGGTTGCAGGAACACATGGGGACGGGGCAGATGTGCCTGACTGATTGGAAGAGACTAGGAGACAGCCAAGGTCTGCATGGGGGAGGCTCCCCAACTCCCTAACAATCCCTCCCCCTCAAAAAATCTCATCTGTTCCATACTTCTCCCACTCACACCCAACAACCCTTCACATTCATTCCCAGACTCCTTCCCAGCAATTACTTCCCTCTCCCTCAGCTCTCCCATTACCCCTGAGTCTCCCAAGCCTTTGCATTGCTTCTTAGGGGTGCAGGAAATACGTTTCTGTATTGTAGTTTGAATGAATTATTGCTCATTTATGAATTATGCCTATTTATTTGTGAAAAAAATCTGAATCTTTGTTTTTGTCTGTATTGTTATAGACATACTTGCTGGCACATATTTTGAAATAAATTGCCAACATAATTGAAACTGGCATGATTATATCATTTTATTTTGACAAAAAAAATTAAAATATTATGCACAGAATTTTGAATTTTTTGGCACTGAATTCCCCCAGGAATAGCTATTGAAGTGAATGGAAACTTTAACCAGTGACTTCAATGTTGTCATGATTTCACTTAAGGTTCCTACAGAAACTTTAACACAGGCACATTGAACATATCATGTGTTTATTTAAAACAAAAAAGTAATTGCTAGTGGTTCAGTAAGTTAATTATCTAATTCTCTTAAGATCCTAGTGTTTAATCTCATCTGGATCTGTTGATTTATATTCAGCTGAGTTTATTCAATTTTTCCAAGTATTCATTTGCTTGGTTTGTGTCAATATATGTTTGGTAGAGTGTCTACAAAATTATCATGTGTCAGTTTAGTAAAGATTTGGAAATCATTAACAGTGTCATAATTGCATATTTACATGAGGCAGGTGTTTTTTCATTCAGAACTACCATTCTCTTGTTTCTCATCCATCATAGGAGTAAGCCATTAGAACAAAAAAATATTTGTCTGTAGCTTATTGGGGAACCTGCGACAGAGTGAATTATCACATGCAGGAGAAAAGGAAAAAGCAAAACCAGCTGACCGCATTAACCATTCCTCTCAGAGGCGGCTGGAAGTAGAAGGGGTCTGAGGTCTATATAAGCCAGACCCAGTTAATTCCTGAAAGGAGGAGAGGTAACTCTGAAGACTAAATGAGAGCCAGTGGGGAAAACAGTTCCAGTAAGGGGCAGTGGGACAGACAGTCACCTGGGGGAGTGGGAGAAGGTACAGAAAAAGCTTTGTTATCCAACATGTTGGGGGAATGGGGAGCGCCAGATAGTCAAAAATTCTGGGTAACTAAGAGTTATATTTACCAATAGAATACCAAGTTTCAAAGAATTAGAATACAATAAAAGGACTAAAGGATAAAATAGTACACTCACCAATCCAGTAGTAGTACTGCACTGCAGAGTGGTTCATTTCTTGAGGCACTTAGATGTATACAGGTAAAGTCTTCTATCTGGTAGGTTACCTTATAGCACTACATATCGCTAGGGGCAGTGCATTGCATACACCCTGGTCATTAAAAATACATTTAACAGTAAAAATATAAGGAACATAATTTAATCTTTCTTTGATGATTCAGAAGGCACTTCAGGCAGTGTATCAGGATCATCATTATCAACATCAATTATCACTGTATATGTAGAAGGTGTAGGAGACTGGGCTGAATCTGTAATGACCCTATTACACACCTTGGAAGCTGCTTTTTTGAATAAATCCCTGATAGTAGCTTGATTACTTGCTGGCACATCCTACTTGTCTTCTGCCTCCTTTGCATAAAAGTAGAGCGCAGAATATGCAATTGCATAACCTCCTGGGCTATATACTAGTCCCGGTTATTAAACTGAAGATTTGTATTGGGAGATATCAGAAATGCCTGTTAATAGAGCTTTCTGGTTGATAAAGTGCCGGATAACATAGCTTTTACTGTATTGATTTTAGGGAGTAAGAACATAAGAATGGCCATACTGGGTCAGACCAAAGGTCCGTCCAGCCCAGTATCCTGTTTACTGACAGCAGCCAATGCCAGGTGCTCCAGAGGGAGTGAACCTAACTGGTAATGATCAAGTGATCTCTCTCCTGTCAGCCATCTCCACTCTCTGACAAACAGAGGCTAGGGACACCATTCCTTACCCATCCTGGCTAATAACCATTAATGGACTTAACCTCCATGAATTTATCTAGTTCTCTTTTAAACCCTATTATAGTTACTAGCTTCACAACTCCTCAGGCAATGAGTTCCACAGAGTTGACTGTGCGCTGTGTAAAAGAAGGAACTCCTTTATTTGTTTTAACCATTTCATTTGGTGGGCCCTAGTTCTTATATTATGGGAACAATAAATAACTTTTCCTTATTCACTTTCTCCACACTATGATTTTATACACCCTCTTCTCTCTTCTTTCCCAAGCTGAAAAGTCCTAGCCTTTTATCTGTCCTAATATGGGACCTGTTCAAACATAATCATGTTTGCCCCTTTCTGAACTTTTTTAATGCAGTATATCTTTTTTGAGATAAGGAGACCACATTTGCATGGCAGTATTCAAGATGTGGGAGACCATCAATTTATATAAGGGCAAAACAGTCCCTGTCTTATTCTATCCCTTTTTAATGATTCCTAAATTCTGTTGCTTTTTTTTGACAGCCGCTGGACTGGCATGGATGTCTTCAGAGAACTATGCATGATTACTCCAAGATCTCTTTTGATTAGTTGTAGCTAATAAGCCTCCATCATATTGTATGTGTAGTTGGGGTTATTTCTTCCAATGTGCATACTTTCATTTATCCATATTTAAATTTCATTTGCCAGTTGGTTGCCCAATGCACTTAGTTTTGTGAGATCTTTTTTTTAAGTTCTTCACAGTCTGCTTTGGTCTATAACTATCTTGAGCAGTTTTAGTATATTGCAACTTTTCCACCTCATGTCTATCCTCTTCTCCAGATCATTTATGAATAAGTTGAATAGGATTGGTTCTAGGACTGATTCTTGACGAACACCACTAGTTACCTTCTCTGCTGAGAATTTACCATTTATTCCTACCGTTTGTTCCCTGTCTTTTAACCAATTCTCAATCCATGAAAGGATTTGTCCCTCTGATCCATGAAACTTAATTTAACTAAGAGTCCTTGGGTGAGGGATCTTGTCAAAGGCTTCTGGAAATCTAAGTACACTATGTCACTGGATCCCTTTGTCCATGTTGTTGATCCTCAAAGAATCTAATAGATTAGTGAAACAAAATTTCCTTACAGAAACCATATTGATTTTGCCAACATTAAGTTCTTCTATGTCTCTGACAATTTTATTCTTTACTATTGTTTCAACTATTTGGCCGTACTGACATTAGACTTACCGGTCTGTAATTGCTGGGATCACTCTAGAGCCTTTTTAAGTATGGGCGTTACATTAGCTTCTTCCAGTTATTGTACGAAGCTGATTTAAAGGACCAGGTTAAAAAACCATAGTTAATAGTTCCACAATTTCACATTTGAGTTCTTTCAGAACTCTTGGGTCAATGCCATTTGGTCTCGATGACTTGTTACTGTTAGTTTATCATTAATTCCAAAACCTCCTCTAGTGACACTTCAGTCTGTGACAATCCTCAGATTTTTTCACTACAAAACCAGCTCAGGTTTGGGAATCTCCTAACATCCTCAGCTGTGAAAACGAAGCAAAGAATTCATTTAGTTTCTCTGCAATTCTTTATCATGTTTAAGTGCTCTTTTTGTATTCTTGATCGTCCAGGGGCCACTATTTGTTTACCAAGTCTGCTTTTGTATTTAAAAAAACATTTTGTTATTACCTTTGGTTTTTTGCTAGCTGTTCAATCACATTTTTGGATTTTATTACGTTTTTACACTTAATTTGACAGTGTTTATGCTCCTTTCTATTTACCTGCGCTAGGATTTGACTTCCACTTTTAAAAGATTACTTTTTATCTCTCACTGCTTCTTGTAATGGTTGTTAAGCCAGTGTGCTCTTTTTTAGTTCTTTTACTGTGTTTTTAATTTGGGGTAACATTTTAATTTGGGCCTCTATTATAGTGTTTTGAAAAGTGTCTGCAGCTTTCAGGGATTTCACTCTAGTCACTGTACTTTTAATTTTCTGTAACTAACCTCCTCCTTTTTATTTATAGTTCCCTTCCTGAAATAAAATGCCACAGTGTTGGGCTGTTGAGGTGTTCTTCTACCACAGGAATGTTAAATATTGTTATATTATGGTCACTATTTCCAAGTGGTCCTGTTATAGTTACCTCTTTGACCAGAGGCGCTCCCTCAGGACTAAATCGAGAATTGCTCTCTCCCCTTGTTGATTTCTGTAAGCGCACCAAGAAGCAGTCACTTGAGATCGAGAAATTTAGCCTCTGCACTTCGTCCAGAGGTGAAAGTTCATACAGAGCTGGCACGAAATCCCCACTATTTTGAGTTTTTATTTTGATAGCCTCTCTAATCTCCTTAGCATTTCGTAGTCACTATCACTGTCTGGTCAGGTGCTCGATAAAGATCCTTATGGTTATACTTTTATTAGAGATGGAATTATTATCCATAGAGATTCTATGGAACATGTCGATTCATTTAGATTTTTACTTCATTGATTCTACTTTTCATTCACATATAGGCATTCTACCACTCCACACAACCTGTTCTCTCCTTCCAATATATATTGTGTCCCATTGATTGTCCCCACTCCACCAGGTTTCTGTGATGCCCATTATATCAATATGTTCCTTTAACATGAGGCACTGTACTTCACCCATCTTATTATTTAGACTTCTAGCATTTGTGTACAAACACTTTAAAAACTTGTCCCTGTTTATTTATCTTCCGTTTTCTGATGTATCCGAATTTTTTTTATATGAATGTTTCTTATCTGATCTGGCCCATACTTTATCCTCTTCCATCCTTTCCTCCTGACTAGAAACTAGAGAATCTCTATCAATAGACTCTCCTCTAAGAGAAGTCTCTGTCCCATCCCAATCAGCTTTCCATCTCTTAGTTTAAAAAATGTTCTGCAACCTTTTTAATGTTAAGTGCCAAATGTCTGGATTCACATAGTTTAGGTGGAGCCATCCTTCCTATATAGGCTCCCCCTATACCAAAGGTTTCCCCAGTTCCTAATAAATCTAAATCCCTCCTCTCTACACCATCATCACATCCATGCATTGAGACTCTGAAGCTCTGCTTGCTTACCTGGCCCTGCGTGTGGAACTGGAAGCATTTCTGAGAATGCTACCGTAGAGGTCCTGGATTTCAATCTATCCTAGCAGTCTAAATTTGGCCTCCAGGACATCTCTCCTACCCTTCCCTATGTCATTGGTACCTACATGTTCCGTGACCGCTGGCTCCACCCAAGCACTATGCATAAGTCTATCTAGATGCCTGGAGACATCCGCAACTTTTGCACCAGGCAGACAAGTCACCATTCGATTTTCCCAGTCATCACAAATCCAGCTATCTATGTTTCTAATGATCGAATCTCCCATTACCTTTTCCTAATGACTGGAGTTCCCTTCCTCGGAAAGGTAATCTCAGTGTGAGAGGATGCCCCAACATCATTTGGAAGGAGGGTCCCAACTATGGGAAGGTTTCCCTCCGCTCCCGTTGACAGCTCTGCTTCCCTGAGCTGTTCATCCTCTTTAACAGCATAGGGGCTCTCTGACTGGAGGTGGGACAAATCTAGTGTCCCAGAGAAAGCCTCATCAACGTACCTCTCTGCCTCCCTTAGCTCCTCCAGTTCTGCCACCCTGTCTTCAAAGCCCGTACTCAGTCTGTGAGGGCCAGGATCTCCTTGCAAAAAATGCACACATACGTCACCCGCCCACAGGACACGTAATCATACGTGCTGCACTCGGCGCTATAAACTGGATAACCCCCACTCTGCTGCTTGGCTTCTGCCTGCATTCTTTCTTATAGATACCTAGGTTAATGAAATGGTTTTTGTTTAAAGCAAGAAGATTTAGTTATAGGTTAGTGTAAAGGTTTTAAAGAATGGCAGGTGTACCTCACCTCCTTCCCACTCTCCTTCCAAACTCCCTCTCGAAACTCCCTGTTAGTGGTCCCTGGTCGCTTGCTCTCTGCTTTATAAAGCCCTGGCCTTCCTGATAGCCCTGCCCTCTGACTAAGGCTCAGCCAATGAACAGAGGCTTCTAGATTTCAAACCTTGGTTAGTGTTGGCCATAAGCTGGGGCCCGGGTTTCCAGGAAACTGTGTACTCGCTTGGGTGGGAAAGGAACATAGGGAAACCGGGACTAAAGACACTGGGTAGATAAAAATAAACTAAACACTGATAATCCCTTTTATAAGTTCTCCTACATTCTCTCAGGTGTCCTTTCTCCCCCTGTCCTTTCTGTAGTGGTCAGATCATCCTGGCTCACCAGGCAATGGCTTGGTGACATTTGGTGCTGTGCGATTTGGGGCTTAGCCAGAGGCCACATAACCTTAGTCACTATCTGTCAAACTCCCAGGGGCTGATGATATTCCACCAGTTCACAGAATCATATTCCAAAGAAAAATATGAGATGTGCTACAAAAATGACTATTTGTCCAATCTGGGCCTCTGCATAGTATTTTCTGTTCATCTTCCTCATCTATAAAATAAGCATATGTTTTAGGCACCCAGAATAAAAACCTTTTCTGCTGACATATAGATAATATGATACAAAAATGTTCTGGAATCATTAAGCAGATTATTTTATAAACTAACATTATAAAAATATGTATCCTAGTATTAAGCAATTACTGCTAAAATATCTGAAACAGTGATTTGCTGTTGTTTCATCTACCATAATATTTTTGATCAAATAGAATTTGTATAGCACTCTACTTCAAAACTAGTGGGGATTTTTTTCTTTCTATTCTGCCATAAGCAGGCTAGGTTTGTGATACTTCACTCTAATAGATTACTTTTTATAACTGTAACCATTCAAACTATGCTTTTTGCTTATAAAGGGCAAGAAAACTTCAGATAATAAAACATTATTTTGATGAATAATTCAGAATGAAAACAAGATTTAGATGTCATAAAGTCACAGTTTCAGTTGAGGTTTTGTGGTTGAACAACATGGCCTTTCACATCTGAAACCATGATTTGTATTTAACATCTAGTCCTCTGTGAAATGAATTTGGCCACTAGTCCGTATTAGGGAACTATTCCACAACCTAAAGGATATTAACTGTAAAGCATCCTTTGCCAATGACACAGATTTGTATATACAAAATAAATTGGGTAAAAAATTTTATATTGTCCAGGAATGAGAATGATATTATTATTGACAAAACAGTTTGAGGGCAGCAGCTACCAGAGTGACATTGTGCCTAAATATTAACAGGCTCAGCTTATGTACTTAAATCAGCTCTTGACAGATCAGATAGGTCACAGCCTGACAGAATGACACAGAGACTTCACAGATAACATTTTCTTATGTCAGGACCTTCTAGACCATGCTGTTCTCACTACTGGCCCCAGAAGCCTGGAGCATGAAGGTTAAAGGCTTCCTCAGTTCATGTGGAGAACAAAAGCACGCAGGGGATGCTTCCAAGAGTTAACTATGGAAATCCCCTAGGGCTCACTGCAGCCAGAAGCAGTTTTTCCTGAGAGTGCAAAAGTTAAGGCCTTCCAGCCCCACTCTCTTACTCCAAGATTGTTACTGGGGACCATGTCTTCCTATGTGTTTGACAGCATCTCGCACAATGGGGTGTCAGTGATGACTGAGGCCTTTAGGGGATGCCAAAATGCTCACATGACATTCTCATTAGAAAAAACAAAACAGAGAAATACAACCTAGAATGAGCTACTACAAGTATAGTGCATAGTTAATTCCCAGAGATTAGTTATTAGTGGTTCACGGTCAAGCTTCAAGGGCATATCAAATTGTGTCCTGCAGGGATCAGTTCTGGATCCAGTTTTGTTCAATATCTTCATCAGGGCCAGCTCTAGCCATTTCACCGCCCCAAGCATGGCGGCACACCGTGAGGGGCGCTCTGCTGCTCGCCGGTCCCGTGGCTTCGGTGGACCTCTCTCAGGCATCCCTGCAGAGGGTCCGCTGGTCCCGCGGCTCCGGTGGACCTCCCACAGGCGTGCCTGCGGATGCTCCATCAGAGCCGTGGGACCAGCGGACCCTCTGCAGGCACGCCTGCGGAAGGTCCACTGGAGCTGCCTGCTGCCCTCCCGGCAACCGGCAGAGTGCTCCCCGCGGCATGCCGCCCCAAGCACCCGCTTGGCGCCCTGGGGCCTGGAGCCAGCCCTGATCTTCATCAATGATTTAGGTAATGGCATAGAGAGTACACTTATAAAGTCTGAGGACAATACCAAGATGAGAGGGTTTGCAAGTGCTTTGGACGATAAAATTCAATTTCAGAATGATCTGGACAAACTGGAGAAATGGTCTGAAGTAAATAGAATGAAATTCAGTAAGGACAAATGCAAAGTTCTCCACTTAGGAAAGAGCAATCAGCTGAACACATATAAAATGGGAAATGACTGCCTAGGAAAGAGTACTGCAGAAAGGATTGGAGGGTCATAGTGGATTGCAAACTAAATATATGAGTCAATGATGTGGCACTGTTGCAAAACAAGTAATCATCATTCTAGTATGTATTAGCAGGAGTGTTGTGAGTAAGACATGAGAAGTAATTCTTTCGCTCTGCTACATGCTGATTAGGCCTTGGCTGGAGTATTGTGTCCAGTTCTGGGCACAACATTTCAGGAAAGACGTGGCCAAATTGGAGAAAGTCCAGAAAAGAGCGACAAAAATGATTAGAGGTCTAGAAAACATGCACAATGGGGGAAGATTGAAAAAAAAAGGGGGGGGGTTGTTTAATCTGGGGAAGAAAATACTGAGGGGGATTGTTACCAGGAGGAGGGGGGGAAATATTCTCCTTAACCTCTCAAGATACAACAGGAAGAAATGGGCTTAAATTGCAGTACGGACGGTTTAGGTTGGACATTAGGAAAAACTTCCTAACTCTCAGGGTGGTTAAGCACTTGAATAAACTGCCTAAGGAGGTGGTGAAATCTCCACTCTGAAGATTTTTAAGAGCAGGTTAGACAAACACCTCTCAGGGATAGTCTAGATAAAATTTAGTCCTGCCATGAGTGCAGAAACTGGACTAGATGACCTCTCGGGGTCCCTCACAGTCCTATGATTCTAATATAATACTACTACTAATAAGAATAAACAGCATGACACCTGCCAAGAGACTGCCCCATCCCTCCATAGCTTTTTCTGCCTCCCTCTTTAGTCTTGGATTTGAAACATGCTCATGTTTTCTCTGTGTAGGGCTTCAGTATTTATTCAGTACTGCTTCCCTGGTACTTCAACTTCCGTAACTGCTGCTATTGCATGAAGCATGTCTGAGGCCTTTGAGCTGAGAGCTCCTTGGGCTGCACAATGCACTGTATTGCTTCTCTCTGGAACATATTCCATACCATGAATGTAGCAGGCTCACGTAAGGTGTCTATATGTGAGGGTTTGGGATTTCTTTTCTTTTTCTTCACACTAGCTTTGTATTCCTAACACCTGTCCCCCATGTGCTGCCAGTAGCGCTGTTAGAGCCACTCTGCTTGGTCATGGCTGTCCTGTGATAGCATATACAGGGATCCCTGCTGCAAAGTTGACATTGCCAGCTCTAAAGAAAAAATAATATACATAGCGCCAAACCTACCCTGGCCTGCTCCATTCTCACCTCCTGCCTGCACATACTCTGGACCTAGTGAACCTGAAATGGCTGGAGGCAGGATTGGTGCTGAGAAGGGAAAATCCATAGGAGAAAGGGGAGATCCACAGGAGGCAATACTTCCCCCGTCACACTGTCTGGAGTGGGTCAAGACCATTTGTGCCAACCTCAGGGCAGACTGTCAAAAGGAGACAGGCATCTCAAACTGATGGTATGTTCTATACTTAGATTTCAGCAACCCAGTAACAAATGTGAACTCCTAGATCATTGTAACAGTCTTACTATGGAGTCACAGACAGTCCCCTTGGATTCTTCAGGCATGCTGGACTTAGTCCTAAATGGTCACTTATCCCCAAATCATAAAATATTCAAGTTGTTTCTAGTCCCAAGAAACCAGTCATTTACCCACATCAATTTGTACCTTAGATCTCACACCAAAGACAATGCCTGTAGACAATAATGTGATAAGCTAACTAAAGTTTTATTAACTAGGAAAAAGAGTTATTTGCAGGTTAAAGCTAGCAAGTATATATACACAAATGAGTTTCAGTCTGTGACTCAAAAGAAGACAGAGGATGTAGTAATCTGTCAGCACTGAATGTCTTTTTAGGGCTTAACCTATGTTGAGCCTGGGAATCTCTTCTTTATGTTTCCTAGCTCCAGCCCTTGTAAGAGTTCAAACTGCAAAGAGATGAAAAATCTTCACTTTAGCTATTTTTATTTCCCTCTTCTGGCATTCCAAAATGATTGGACAAGGAATTCTGTTCATGCTTCTCCATGGGTGGATGGGGCAATTAACAAAACTTTTGCCCTATGATGGCCTGTTTAATTTTGATAGTCTTCCGGGATGGGCAGGGGAGCCACTTCTCCTCTCTGAGTTCACAAGTTCACAACAGGCATTTTTACAATTATAGAACAAACTTCTATTTTATCTTGTAGCATGGAATACAGACATTACACATTAGATTAATGCATGCAGCAACTTACAAGCATTTTATAGAGACTGAACACATCCTTATAAGTCTAACACCTATCTTGCAAAATATTAGTATATAGGTAAACTGGTGTGGTTTCCAGCTATGAATTTGCCAGTGTTCAGCTGACACCTACAGACTTGGCAAGAGCTGTATCTAGTTTACCATCTTCACATGTCCCATTAGAGATTCTGAGCATCTGCAACACCCGTTGATGTCATGGAGATGAGGTCATAAATCCTTACTCAATTAAAACTATTGAGTAGAGGGCGGGGGCAGGGGAAATGACCTGAATGAAGTCAATGAGTTTTGCCACTGATTTCAATGGACCTAGAGTTTCACTATGAGAGTTTTAGTAGTGTAAGAAGTGTAAAGTTTGACTCAAAGAACATAAAAAATTGCATATAACCAAATGTTCATTTAGACCCATATAAAATCCTCTGTTTTCAATTGCACCAGTTGTTTGAACTTAATCTTGTGAAAACATTGCTACCTATTTTCATGTGTAACTGCGACTCACTGTATTTGAAGTATAATCTTAAAAAAAATCTAGCCTTAGTGTTTTACTGTAGGAC
The DNA here is from genome assembly GCF_003597395.2 of Chelonoidis abingdonii. Taxonomy (NCBI): domain Eukaryota; kingdom Metazoa; phylum Chordata; order Testudines; family Testudinidae; genus Chelonoidis; species Chelonoidis abingdonii. The sequence goes on along the minus strand of NC_133771.1, from coordinate 55,410,648 downwards.
ATTTCAAAAGCCTACAAGATTTCATTCAGCTTTTCCTCTCCAAATTTTATTTTGTAAACCAGTTGTAGATTAATATAAAATTAACTGAGGGATTTGATTAGGTAGAACTTTTAGATTAAAATAAACGATTTTTGTTCTCTGGGGGAAAAAAGTCTATTCCCTTAGAAATACTCTTGCAAGAAAAAACACTCATTACTGATTGTAAGCACAACCGCAACTGAATGTATTTTCTCACTGAAGTGTTTGTGGAGGCAGAGGAATAAAAGACAATCAGAATGGAATACAAGAAAACATTTTTTCTTGTGATTATAATATATCACTGCAAGTCTCTTCACTAAAAAGGGTAGCATTGTACTACTGGAGAAATAAGACTCTATATTTTTTGATAGGCACTATAAAAACTTATATTACTCTGTTCCAAATTGAACCATTTTAGGAACCTGTTACTGCTAGATCACACCATTTTTCAGTAAAAATTTAAGTCTCGAATATCCCTAGATACTATTATTGAAAGGATAAAATGTACTACTGTAAGATCAACGAGAGTTGAGATGTCTCTATTCTCATAAGCTAAAGAAGACAATCAGAATGATAATTAGAGCATGTTAATTACTCTCCACTAGCAACAAAAATGCAAATGATATACAGCAGGAAATTAACAGCAGTTACTGCTCAATATTGCATGACTTTTCCATTAAGTATAATATGAGAAGTTGTTAAATTATAGAAAATGAGAATAATGAAACTGGAATATTAAAGAACCTTAAGTTTCTGGTCTGGCTATGGAGAGAATCATTAGGAAGGGTCCTGAGGATGTGCTGCAGTCCATATGGGTTCAGCATACTTGTGAAGTACAGTGGGGAAATCTTTATGTATTTTAGTTTTTACAAGGTAGAACAAGACAGGGTATTCTGGCTCAGCTGGAAGCTGTACAGCAACCTTTTCTGAATAATGCATCTGCTGCAAAACAGCTAACACAATTTCATCATTTTCTTTGAAAAACAATGACTGAAATTAAAATGAGCATGATCGTTTCCTTGGAATTAGAACTACTGAGGAAAAAAAAAAAAAAAAAAGAAGACTGATAACTTATCATGACTTCAGAATGGTCTAAAGCAGGGGTCAGCAATCTTTCAGAAGTGGTGTGCCGAGTCTTCATTTATTCACCCTAATTTAAGGTTTTGCGTGCCAGTAATACATTTTAATGTTTTTAGAAGGTCTCTTTCGATAAGTCTATAATATATAACTAAACTATTGTTGTATGTAAAGTAAATAAGGTTTTTAAAATGTTTAAGAAGCTTAATTTAAAATTAAATTAAAATGCAGAGCCCCCTGAACTGGTGGCCAGGACCCAGGCAGTGTGAGTGCCACTGAAAATCATTTCACGTGCTGCCTTTGGCACGCATGCCGTAGGTTGCCTACCCCTGGTCTAAACAGAAGGCTGGAGTATCTAATAGCCTGAGGACTACTAACATAAAGCAATGGAAGAGGTTGCATGACTGCAGTTTAATGCCATTATGCATTCTCATATTTACCGATGGCTGGAATAAGGACACACCTGCTACTGTCAGCCATCTATGGGCAGCAGCTAAATAAATATTGAGTTTTCAACACTTCTTTCAGGTGTCCTTTTAAAAACCAAAAACCTCCCATGCAGTGTAGGTCTAATCCAAAGCCTATTGACATTCATGTTACACTTTCCATTGACATCAATGGGTTTTGGGATCAGGCCCTTTAACAGATCACCTTGGGTTCCATCAGTCTGATATAATTATGAAATACAGCCATGACTGACACAGTGCAAGATGATGTGTCATTATGCAATAGACAAGCTCAAGCTATGAATAATTAAACACAATTTTTGCTGAATAGGGATTTATTAAGTCTTCTTTTTTTTTACTGTGAAAACCTGCAGTTTGAGTTTTCATTGTACTGATTGACATTTTTTTTTAAATAATTGAATTTGCCAGTGCTTCAATATTCTCAAGTAACCACTTACATTTAATTAAGCTACAGGATGTAGAACATGTGCAGTATTGTACAGTGTGAATAATTTTTACTGCTTTACTTGCATTATCGGTATACTTAAAACTCCACAATCACAGAAGTTCTGGCATATGCCAATTAATACCAGCTGGAATCACAACAGAGCCTGTGCCTTCTTTCCTTGCACTGTGAGCATCATTTACATGAGCAAATTGTTCCCATTTCTAGCTTAGAGTTCTAGTTTTATTTTCAAAGAGTCTAGGGAGTTACCATTCTGCTAAGAGGCTGCAGTATTGCTCTGAAATAGTCAACCTTCTTCTGATAAATCATTAGACAACATGCCATCCTCCTTCTCCCTTTCCTCTTCTGGGAATTATTTAGAATATAAGAATGGTACCCCAGCTTAGTACTTTGACACTACATATCTAAAATTATTGCACCACAGAGTTATTGGCACAAATCAAAACACAGCTAAATACAAGCTGATGCTGACTACACAACAGAAGTCATGGGTTGCCTTTTACCTAACATCACCGTAGGCAATTCATTCCTTTGGAAAACATCACTGCAAAATTCTCAAAATGATATTGCATAGTAAATATACATTTTATTGTCTAATTCCGTAGATTCTTTGGTACTGTATTCATTTAAATTATTTCTCCTGTCTGCGTTAGCACAATGCAGATGCTTCTCTAAAGCTGGTTCTCAAAGCTGGTCTGCCCCCTTGTTCAGGGAAAGCCTCTGGCAGGCTGGGCCAGTTTGTTTACCACAGGTTTGGGCGATCGTGGTTCTGACTGGCCGTGGTTCGCTGCTCCAGGCCAATGGGGGCTGTGGGAAGCGGCATGGGCCAAGGGATGTGCTGGTGGACCAGCTTTGTGAACCACTGCTCTAAGGTACATGATCAATATGGTCTAGAGACACATGGTTGCCTACTATTTACAAAACGTGTTAGTAAGCACACATTATGTTACATACTTGGTAGTTAAAATATAAACTATAGATAAGTTAGATGAATTTTGACATCCACAAATAGGCCCTATGAAAATTACTTTATTTTGAATGAAACTCAAGTACAATTGAGAAGTATACATATGACTGTCATATACCGGATACGCTTCAAGTATACTTTCATTTGTAATTTAAACTTTTATTTATTTAGTAAGATAAAAAATGAAATAATATGAAATCTAGTATCCCAAATAAATCATCTTAATTCAAGTTAGACAAGTCTGATGTTTTCAAGTCAACAGGGCCCAATTAAATACATCCCAGAATAGTCAAGAAGCTGACCAAGGAGGTATCTGAGCCATTAGGGATTACCTTTGAAAAGTCATGGAAGCTGGGAGAGATTCCAGATGACTGGAAAAGGGCAAATATAGTGCCAATCTATGAAAAAGGAAAAAAGGACAATCTGGGGAATTACTGACCAGTCAGCTAACTTCAGTACCTGGAATGATAAGGGAGCAAATAATTAAACAATTAATTTTTAACACAGAGAAGATAAAATGGAGATAAGTAACAATGAGCATGGATATATCAAGAACAAATCATGTCAAACCAACCTAGTAGCTTTCTTTGACAAGGTAACAAGCCTTGTAGATGTGATATATCTTGACTTTAGTAAAGCTTTTGATACTTTCTCACATGGCCTTCTCATGAACAAACTAGGGAAATACAATTTAGATGGAGCTACTGCAAAGAGGGTGCATAACTGGTTGGAAAACCATTCCCATAGAGTAGTTATCAGTGGTTCACAGTCAACCTGGAAGGGCGTATCAAGTCGGGGCACATAAGGATAAGTTCTGGGTCTGATTTTGTTCATATATTCATCAATGATTTAGATAATGGCATAGAGAGTACACTTACAAAGTTTGCAGATGAAGTTGAGAGGGGTTGAAAGTGCTTTCACAGATAATATTAAAATTAAAAATGATCTGGACAAACTGGAGAAATGGTTTGAAGTAAACAGGATGAAATTCAATATGGACAAATGCTAAGTACTCCACTTAGGAAGAAATAATCAGTTGTACACATACAATATGAGCAATGATTGCCTTAGAAGGGATCTGGGAGCCATAGTGGATCACAAGATAAATGTGAGTTAACTCATATTTTTGTAACACTGTTGCAAAAATGCGAACATCATTCTGGGATGTATTAGCAGGAATGTTGTAAGAAAGATACAAGAAATAATTCTTCTCCACACTGCTTAGGCCTGAACTGGAGTATTGTGTCCAGTTGTTGGTGCCACATTTAGATGTGGAGAATTTGGAGAAAACAACAAAAATGATTAAAAGTCTAGAAAATGTGTACTTTGAAAGAAGATTGAAAAAAATGGGTTTGTTTAGTCTGCAGAACAGAAGACTGGGAGGGGACATGATAACCGTTTTCAAGTATATAAAAGTTGTTACAAAGAGGAAGGAGAAAAAATATTCTCTTTAACCTCTGAACATAGGACAAAAAGTAATGAACTTAAAATGCAGAAAGGGCAGTTTAGTTTGGACATTAGGAAAAACTTCCTAATTGTCAGAGTGGTTAATCACTGGAATAAATTAACTAAGGAGGTGGTAGGTTTCAGAGTAGCAGCCATATTAGTCTGTATCCACAAAAAGAACAGGAGTACTTGTGGCACCTTAGAGATTAACAAATATATTTGAGCATAAGCTTTCGTGGGCTACAGCCCACTTCATCGGATGCATGCAGTGGAAAATACAGTAGGAAATTATATATATATAACACACAGAGAGAACATGAAAACAATGGGTGTTACCTAGGGTGACCAATGTCCTGATTTATAGGGACAGTCCTGGATATTGGGCTTTTTCTTATATAGGGTCCTATTACCCGCCACTCCTCTCCTGATTTTTCACACTTGCTGTCTAGTCACCCTAGTGTTGGTATAGCACACTCTAATGAGAGTGATCAGTTAAGGTGAGCTATTACCAGCAGGAGAGAAAAAAACTTTTGTAGTGGTAATCAAAATGGTCATTTGCAGCAGTTGACAAGAAGTTGTAAGGAACAGGTGGGGGGGAATAAACATAGGGAAATAGTTTTACTTTGTGTAATGACCCATCCACTCCTAGTCTTTATTCAAGTCTAATTAATGGTGTCCATTTTGCAAATTAATTCTGATTCCCAGTCTTCCGTTGGAGTCTGTTTTTAAGTTTTTTGTTGTAATATTGCAACTTTAGGTCTGTAATCAAGTGACCAGGGAGATTGAAGTGTGTCTCTGACTAGTTTTTTAATATTATATTCTTGACGTCTGATTTGTGTCCATTTATTCTTTACATAGAGACTGTCCGGTTTGGCCAATGCAATCAGATGTCAAGAATAGTAAAACTATTTCCCCATGTTTATTCCCCAACAACCCCCATCTTCACAACTTCTTGTCAAGTGCTGCAAATGACCATTTTGAATACCATATATAAAAAGTTGTTTCTCTCCTGCTGTAATAGCTCACCTAACTGATCACTCTCGTTAGAGTGTATATGGTAACATCCATTGTTCATGATCTCTGTGTGTATATATATATATTTCCGTACGTATTTTCCACTGCATGCGTCTGATGAAGTGGGCTGTAACCCACAAAAGCTTATGGTCAAATACATTTGTTAGTCTCTAAGGTGCCACAAGTACTCCTGTTCTTTTTTTAGGGAGGTGGTAGAATCTCCATCATTGGAAGTTTTTAAGAGCAGATTAGAGAAACACCTGTCAGGGATGATCTAGATAATGCGTAGTCCTGCCTTAACTGCAGGGGACTGGACGGAGATGACCTCTCAAGGTCCCTTCCAGGCCTATGATTCTATGATTCTATGCTGCTGATTTTCCAGTTACAGACTTTGAAAATACAAAGGCTTCGTATAATGAGGAGCAAATCAGTAGGAATTAATGTGTTCAGGAACATTTTTTTTACTTTCTATGGAAAAGAATGCACTAATAAAAGAAATGGCAGTCAATAAAGGATATCTTGAAATTACATGTCTCCAAATATAGTTGAAACATCAATCTCCATTTAGCATGCTGGATAAAACATAAATTATTAGCCAGTAAATATGAACTTTCTTTATACCTATGAGAGGCATGTAACTGGATAGTAGAGGAGGAAGGGAGAGAGGAAAAGAATAAGCAGTGATCTAAAAAATGACAGAAAATAGAACGTTTAAGGGAAAGGTCTTTTCTGAACCAAGAACTGTTATCTCTAATGGAATATCCATCTTCTGGTTTTGCTGATTGTCCTACTATATTGAGCCTTGGCTCATTCTAGTCTAGGGGTGCTTGCAAAGATCTAATCTTATATAAATTAGAAAAGTCTATTTAACTTATTGTTTTCTTTCTAGTACTCTTTCTCCTTATATACAAGACAGGATATCCCTTGTTTATGAGCCACCAAAAATACTAAACTGATATTTTTATGTGTGATGATGTGAGAAACTTCCAGCAGTTCTTATGAAGTTTGATAGAGCAGCTAGTTTTAAAAGATTTTTTAAATATAGGGAAAAATATAATATTGTTTTAAAGTGTATAGTAGGACAAAAAGAAGTAGAATGAAAGTAAAACTGTTGCTAAAAAAAATAAAAATATTTTTTTCTGTTACCACACAGAGGACTCTGAAATACTACATTTCTATATTAGCCTCTTGGGAAAACGTGCTATTTCACATACCGTTATGTGGTAACTTTTGAAAAATGTTGAATTTGCAATGGTGGTCACTGTAGAATAGAATAGCCAATATTATACTTTCAATGTCACCAGGGAAATGAAATATTCTGGAAAATATTTGTGTGTCTTTTCGAATTAAAATCACAATAAATATCCATGGTTTATTATGTTGTAAATGTTTTATTTTTGATTAAAATATTATTTATACTTACAGTAAACTCGTGAAAATTTCGTTATCATATATTAGAGCCAGTTAGGAAATGTGTTTTTTTCCTGCAAATAAGTCTATGGATTTAAATAGTGGTTTTTTTCATTTACATTTTTCTACAAAATGCCTTGGTTACAACACACCTCAATTTTAGAAAAAAAGACATTACACTTTTCTGAATCCTTTCCAACTTTCAACATTCTCTTTAGCATGTTCACTCTAGAATGGGATACAGTATTTCAGTAGTGGTCACACCAATGCTGTACACAATGGTAATGATAACACCTCACCACTCTTATTTGATATTACCTTGTTTATACACCCAATGACTGCATTAGCTCTTTTGACCACAACCTCACACATGCAGTTCATGTTGAATTGACTGCCTATTGACCTATTGAAGTCCAAGGGATTTCTATGAATGACTATCTAGTCAGTAACAGTTATAATACAGGGCCTCAATTTTAAATAAAAATCTCAGTGTTACAGTGCTTTTTCAAACTGAACCATCACTTTTTCTAGTGCACCCACTTTTACTAAAATAAATGTATTTGATATATGTATTGCAATGATTTTCCCATCTAATATAAAACAATATGTTCATTACCACTGGATTTTCAACTATATCTATCTTGTTGCTAATATGACCAAAAAGGAGTTCAATTATCCTTTTTCTATTTTTCAAAAATTATAAACGCTAATTTCTTAAATATTATATTATTTTGTGCATTTGCCATTAAAATTTGTTTGATATTATTTTATTAAATCATTGTATTTAAGTAGTACTATAATGTGCATCCAGGCTCTAGAAATTATTCATATATTTAAAGACCAGAAGGGACCACAGTGATAATCTAGCCTTGTATAATGCATGCCAAAGAACTATTCCATTCCCCAGAGCATATCTTTGCAAAAAAAATCCCACCTTGAGTTAAAAAAATTGTCAGTGATGGAGAATTCATTATAAAACTTGTTAAGTTGCTTCAATGGTTAATTACTCTCACTGTTAAAAAATTAGACGTTATTTCCAGCTAGTGGATCAAGATACACTTTTCTCTGCTAGATTGAAGAGCCAATTATTAAATTTTTGTTCCCCAAGTAGGTACAGTCACCCCTTAACCTTCTGTTTGCTAAGCTAGATAGACTTAAAGAGATCAATCACTAAAAGGCAAGTTTTCTAATCCTTTTCTGAACTTTCTTTAATTTATTACAGGCACCCTTTACTAGAGGGGTCTCTGAACTTTATTGGAAGTGTTCCAGTAGGGAAGATCCTGTGTGCTGCAATCTAACCTTAGAGACTATAACTCCCATGATGGCTTGGGGAAAGGGTGAGAGACCTGCTCTTGCAGGCAGTGCTGGGAGAGCAGGTGGTGGACTTCATTTTGGGAAGAAGCGTGAGTTTGCTGGTGTGGAGTTCTGTCCATATGAGGAGCTGCTGCTAGAAAGCCAGAAGCTGCTGCTGGGAGCCTGCAGGGGCTTTGATCGATCAGGGACCCTCAGAGGCTGTTGGTGGCTTCACTGGAACCAGAGCAGGGACTGTTGCTGTGCCTAGAGCTGCCTGAGGGGCCCTGCAGTGAAGGACTGTGAGTAACCCCCACTCTTGTTTGGGAAAGTACTTGCAAGGGAAGGGACACAGCAGAGAGACTGAGTCTGAGGAGAGGCAGAGTGATCTTCCCACTGAACTACGACCCAGGGCTGCTGACATTTGATGGGGCCAGCTCCAGTCATCAGAGAGGTTGTGCAGCTTGTTGCCTTGTCTGGACTGATACACAGAACCAACAGAGCTCTGTCTCCAGCTGCACATCGTCCAGCGCACCCATGCAAGCAAGAGTCTAGGACTCTGAAATCCAGAGGCGTGTACAGGACAGGGTGGGGTAAATGGTGGCAGTGTAAATGCCAGTTAAATAAGTTTCATTTATTACTGTAGACTGTATTTGTTAATTGATTTTATTCAACTGTCCCCTGTGGATTTAAATTAGTAGCGATATATAATCTTAGACTGTTATACCTGATTTTTTAAAGTTAAGCAAAGGTGCGTTAACGCCTATTTAAGTATATTGGTTGTATATTATTTATAATTGGTATTTTTGAGTTATGCCCATGCCACAGGTGATATTATTATTATTTATTATTAGAATAATTTTATTCCTGGAGGTTCTCAAGGCACACCATTGAGTGTGCTCAGGGGCCAACCAGGTGGAGGCACCACCAATTTTAAATTGCTTTAAAAGGACTGTTGCAGAGGGGTGAATAGAGGATTCCCACCTATCCAACATCACCACTGGGATACTCAGGAACTTCTGTAATGTCAACAACATCAGGCGCCCAGGCACACAGATGAGTGTTGCCTGCTCCCAAGTAACCCAGGGAGGAAAGGGGGGTTACATTATTAACATCCTTATTGAATTGTGGGCACAAGAACTGGACGCAGTATAGCAGCCATAGCTGCACCAGTGCCAAATATACAGGTAAAATAGCCTCTTCACTCCTGGTCGAGATTCTCCTGTTTACACATCCCAGGATCGCTTTAACCTTTTTTGGCCATAGCATTACAATGGGAATTCATATTCAGCTGACTATCCAGCCCTCCTTACCCCTGATTTTTTCAGAGTCACTCTTGCCCAGGATAGAGTTCCCCATTCTGTAAATGTGGACTACATTCTCTGTTCCTAGAGGTATATATTTACATTTAGCCATATGGAAACACATATTGTTTGCTTGTGCCCAGATTACCAACTGATCCAAATCACTGTTTATATTGATCTTTTCATTATTTACCATTCCCCACATTTTTCTGTGATCTGCAAACTTTCTCAGTGATGATTTTATGTTTTCTTATATTGTTAAACAGCATTAGGCCAGGAACCGATGCCTGTGGGACCTACTAGAAACACACCCGTTTGATGATGATTCCCTGTTTACAATTACATTTTGAGACTTATCAGTTAGCCAGCTTTTAATCCATGTAATGTGTGCTTTATTAATTTTATATTGTTCTAGTTTGTTTTTTTTATCAAAGTGTCGTATCAGATCTTACAAATGTCTAAATATATTACATCAACACTATTCATCATCAAGAAATATACCAAATTAACTTGATAATTATGGGCTACATCATGCCTTGAACAAGGGAGAAATCAAGGAGTAAGATACTGTCTGTATGATTCCAAGACTTTATGGGCTACTTGGACTTTGGATTCAAGTAGTCTGTGCATGATTATCTCTGGCCTACATTCCAAAGCAGGTGGACAGGAATCAGTGAAGAACAGCTGAGGCGTGAAGAGAACTAAGGCTCTTCCCTTTTACATCATGCTACACAGCACCTAGAACAGCTGAGCCATCTCAGAGAGTGTCGTATTTAGCTGCTGGCACAAGTCAGCAGCAAATTATTACCTCTTACCACCCTGAGGCCAGGATAAGCAAGAAGAGTTTTGCTTCAGAAGGGTGGCTCTGAGGTCCAGTGTCTACCAGGGCTACACCTGAAGTGGCACAATATATGCACTTTCTTAGGGTTATTCCTGAAGACAAAATCTGTTACCAGACAAGGAAGTTGTTTGAATTTAGTCATTTAAAATGTTTTATTGGAAAAATAATTATGAATCTTGTCTTCTCCTTTTGTTTTGTGGTAAACAGGAGTCAATGTGATTCACAGCCATGCTCTATCAGGCAATGAAAACTGCAATCGGTTCTAAATAAATTGTTTTTCCTCTCTGCCTTCACATTTCCTTCCATAACTTTTGTTTAATAATTCAGAGCCAAACCTTATATCCTTTACCAGCAACAGATTCTAAGGAAGAACACATTTTATACTTCTTTTTCATCGCAATTCTGCACTGTCCAAAGATTATACCACTTAAATTAAAAAGGGTTTTGGAAAATAAATTAGTGTTACAAATGGCTATGGTTTTCTCTAACACAGTAAGGTCAGAATTTTGTCAAAAAGCTTGAAAAAATAGACTCAAGTCATTTGCTTGGAATGTCATATAATAGCTAATAAATCACTAAAGGATGGACAATGGTGATTTCCTCTCTCTCTCTGTCTCTCTCCAATATACACAACATGACTACTTTTAACTTAAACTTGTTCTTGTCCCCCAGGAGTGTACTGTAGCATTCATTTCACTCTGTGTCCCTCTATCCCTAGTGCATGGAGGTCTGTCTGGCCTTTGCAAGGGCAATGGGAACTTGGAGTAGGTTGCCAATGTCCCTAGAACCCACAGAGAGGAAGTCAGATTTAAAGAGAAAGGCTTAGTAGGCAAATAAACTGCAGAGACTCCAAAGATATGACCTGAGAGGAGTTATGATTGGTGTCATGTGAAAGGTACAGAAATAGCTAAAATGGAAGAAAGGATGGGGCAGTGGCATGATGTCATCTAGTAGTAGGCTGGAGACTTTCAGAAGAACTTGTCATCAGCACTAAAATAAACTTTTGTTTTCACTCATTCATAAGATTTTGTGGAGGGAAACATTCAACATATGTATTGAGCATTATAGTCATGTAGGGCAGGATAATGACTTTCAATACAACAATAAGCAATGGATTGTGGGTAGACTCCATTACCCTCAGGGTAACCCCAAGAGACAATATTACTCAGTCACACCTCTGAGTTACTGTTTCTTCACTATTTCCTTCTTTCTTATGGGGATGATTAATATACTGCTGATCTATAACAGCACTTCTGGTTTAACTACTTTGGCCAGCAAGGGGGTGGAATACAGATTATTCCCATTCACAGCCCATTCTTCTCCCTCTTGCTACATGGAGAGAGTATGTTGGCAAGTAGCCACAGCTGTGAAGCCTTCATATGAAGGTTTTTGTTTCCTTGCATGACTGTGATGTCCCAAGTTAGAAGCTAGACCTTCCAAATATTGTTGATACCTTTGTAATGTTGGAAAGTGAATGAACAGAAAAAACACGTCTGTGCTAAGTGGAGGGGCATAGTCATTTGAGCAAATTCTTTGTATTTAATAATTCATGTATCTTTAGTTCACTGGGTGCTTCGGGGCCTAAAGAGGATCTAGAAAGCATTCAAGCTCAGATTTTGAAAGACACAGAATGCAGGTACTTAATGAGGCCTCATACCAAAATGATGTGGAATATTTTATCACCATGGAGAGAACATTGACTTGGGGTTGAACAAGTTAAAAACAAAGGAAAAGACAAAAAAAGCCCATATTCCTCTGTGAATTAATATTCTGTTTTTGTTCATCAATAATGCATCTAGTTCTTGTGGCTACATCTCAGTGTGAGCACTATGTCCTTGTAATCTTTCTGCCTCTCTGATTTGGCAGCAACAAGGGCCAGGTTCAGCATCCAGGGGTTCCGTTTCAATAACACAATGCAAGACTGGCTCGAGCCCTTACCAGTGACCTGGGACAATAACTTTTTACCCCACTAGTTACCTCTAGGAGGCAATACTTCCCCGCTTGCAAGGACGGAGTCTGAGTGTAGCAAAATCCTTTTAATAAAGGAGGGAAACAATGCGGTATCACGTTGGAGAAACGCCACAAACAGGATTATAACACAAACCATAAGCAAAAACCCACCTCCAAGTATGTTTGGCAATGTCCTTTCCCCCTTAGGGTTTTAAGGTCCAATCACCCAAAGTCAACAACCTGAAAGTCTCTGGTCAGTGCACCCCAGAGTTCAAAAGTTTATCTGCAGAGTTTTACCCCGCCAGGGTGGAAATGGAGTGGGGGCACACCAGGGTGTTAAGGGGCACCTTACGTGAGCCAGGGCCAGCTGCTCTACCTCTCCGTGAGTTCTGCTGCAGCCTTCACCATGACCAGCTCCACTACACCAGCTGTGCCGCTCCTCCAGCCAACCTGTGAACCACTCCAGCTGTCCCCACAAACCATCCACTCCGCTCCGCTCACTGTTCCATGGGCTGCTCTAACATGCTGCAAACTGCTCCGCTCTGCCAGCTGCTTAGCGATAGATCTTCAGGCTCCCCCACTACTTAACACAGCACTCAGCAATCTCAGCTCAGTAAACTTAGCTCTTTAGTGATTTCAGCTCTTAGTGATTTCAGCTTGTAGTAGGGGAGACCCAGTGCTGGTGCACCACTGGCCCAATGTGACAGTCAGCTCAGCAGCCTCTAGATGGACTCCTAACGGAATCAAAATTAGCTCTACTCTTCAACAGTGGAGAAAGGAGATGTGCAATTGCTGTTCCAGACCCTCAAAAGGGGCACATACCATCAGGTACACACACCAGTCCCCAGACTCTCTCATTTCAATGGGTTTTAGCACCCATGTCCTTTGTCCAACAAGTGCTATTTAATTGACATTGAGACATCTCTGTCATAAAGCAGTCTCATAGTTCCTTATTCACACAATCAGGGTGATAACACTTTATTCCTCTTGCCCCAATAACAAAGAAATTGGGGATCCCAGAGCTATCAAAATAACCATCCCAGGCTGCCGTGGGTTATGCTAGGTGGGGTGAGTGTGCCAATGCAAATACCTAAAATTCCTTTCCACATGCCCCATAATTCACCACCAGATGTCAGGGTAGAGCTCATCCTGACTCTGCTTACGTCCTAAATCTGAACGAAGTAGACTTTTTGCTCTAAGTTTGATAAAAAGGTATATCATTTTCAGACAGAAACAGCTTTAGGCACTTATAGAACCTGTAGCTGCAGAGGTTCCCAATTCCACATTTTGATGAATTTGTTTTGTTTTGTTTTACAAAGCTTTTCTGTCTGTGCTCTGGAAACCTCTTGACCTTTGGCACTTTGGCTTCAGCTAAAATACTACAAGGGAGGTTTGCAATAATATTTTCCATACAGAAAATTCCATACTGATTGCTCAAATAAGTCGGATCAAATATACCATTATTTGAAACAGTTCTGATCTTGATTGCATCTCTTTCTTTCAGGGTCAGCAGGAGATCAGATGGCTGTGAGTGCAGGCTGTTTAGATCTTAGAGAAGTAGGAGGATTTCCACAATTGCATGAAGTCAAAAGCCTACACAACTTTGTAGATGACAGCAAAACAGCAGAGCAAAAACACATCCAGTGTACCAAGAACACTGGTAGTACAGCAGCACATAACTCTCAAGCAGTGAAGTACCAGTGAGCTAGCAGAAGGGGTTACAAAGGCACACAAGTTAGGATGGTACTTTAGTTGTAGTAGTGTCAGATTACCTGGCAAATGCTCCTGAGAATTAGGGAATAAACTCCTTAATGATTCAAATGTTTATGCTCCATTTTCAGTACACTAACGGTGTTTTAAGGTACTGGATACAATGTAGAAGTCCCTGGTTTCCAATCTTGTGATTTTCAGGAACCTGGTGCTGTTGTAAGAGCAGGTGGAGACCCCTATTTCTTGAATTTTCTTCATAATTGACAGGTTAAGAGCACTTTAAAGCACAGGAACTACTCTTACATGATGACATCGGAATCTTAGCTTTCATTTATTTAAAAAAAAAATCTAATCATCATAGAGGCAAAGAAAAGCTTCGAAACATGATCTGAGTGTAACAGATAAGGTGATGTTTGCCAGTGCCCTGAAACAATAGCTGTAAATGTTGTGAACAGTCCCATTTGTTTTATTGCATGGGATTCTACACTAACTCTACCATAGCAGAGGACTTTGCGTGAGTGGCACCTCAGAGAGGCACCATACTCATACAGTCCTCAGCTTGGTATGGGCGGGGACCCAACTTATCCAAAGAAGAGAGGTGGTATCCCTTTCTCCCAGTCCAACAGGTGACTTGTGTGTGGGCTCACTACCATTCCAAGCAGGGGTAGTACCAAGATCTGGGGAACAGTTCCCATGCAGGGAGTATCCTTAAGGTCCCAAATTATTTTAATCCACCCTTGGCTAAGGGCAAATGGCTCTGAAAAGCACAATTCTTCCACTCTAGCTCTGTGAGGGACTCCTTTGCTAGAGTTTCTCTCTCCCATTCATGACTAGCTAGTTGCTAGGATACACAACCCCTGCTCTTCTCCATGATCCTAGAGCTACAATCAGAAGAGATCATACACAGCCACACATGCCTTGCTTACTCCCTACTGCCCATGCCTGCCTTATGTCCTACCACAATCAAGCCCACTGTAATGACTATATATTTCTAACGGAGAAAAATATTCAAAACAGACACTTACCTTTTCTATACAAATAAACAAAAAAACTGGTGTTTGTGTAATGTTGAAGAATGCAGCAGAAACCGTAGACTGATACTAAACCTATGCAAACATTTCCCAACCCCATCTACTTCCCGCCCCTCTCACTCCCCATACCAGATGTTAAGATGTTAAGTTTTGAAAGAGTAATTTCCTGTGTCATTCATCGGGATACTTACTCTCCAACAAGCTCATATCCTCCAGCAGCCTCCATCCCAGCTCCTTCTTTCTGCTCCTGTTAGTTGGGAAAATATTCATTAGGAAGACGACAGAGTCATTAAACACTGCTAAAATTATAGCAGGTGCTTAATACGATTGCTCTCTTTTAATTGGTTGCAATAGTTTCACTTTTAAAAAGTATCCTCTAAATAGGTGCAGACCTCAGTGAGGACAGTGTCTGTGGAAAAATGTCAAATGCCAGCCATTTGTGCCCTGGAGCTGTTAAAAAACAGTGTTTAGAATTTGGGTTTTTTAGCAATAGGAAAAGTATCTGTTTTTTTTTTTCTTCTCACATAATTCAAAACTAGTCAAAAGCATATTGCTCAAATGAATACCAAAATCATAAAAAAAAAAAGGAATACAGCATGGCATGAAAAATGTTAGCCCTAAAGGTAAACTTTATGAGCATCTGAGAAAAAGCCCTTACAATGAAGATGTTTTGGAACCTTAACTACAGAGGAGAGGATCACTCTGATAAGTGTATTAGCTACACATGCAGACAGATGTCTCCTGAGCACACTGTGCCCCAAAGGACACCCTGCAAGTCGAGCAGTAATTCAGCGATCTTCATGAGGACAATAAGGGCCAAACCTCAGTCATTTACTATGGAACAAAAGAGGTAAACTTTTGTGAGAAGAATCTGGCCCTAAGTTTCTGTGGGTGCAAAGCTGAGAATTGTTTTAGCATATGAGTGCAGCCCTGCAGATCACAGTTGTCATGTAGCTTTTTGACTAGGTATTTGAGGCCATTTTGCCTGTTGCATGTTTGCCGATTTAGGACTAGATTGTATTCTGTCTCTCCTCTCCCCCTTACCCCCACCCCCATCATCTCCTGCCAGCTTTCATAAAGGAAGAGCAGTGTGCCAGATTCTTTCCATTAAAAGAGCAAATGGGAAGAGATTGGACAGGAAATGGTGGTGCTTTCTCTCCCATTCCTGCACAAAGTCCTATTTCACCTAGTTACATGTGAGAGAATATGTTGTAAATGAGCACAGTAATTTAGTATTCCCTCTTTCCCCCAACACAGATGGGGATGGGAAGCTTTGGGAATTTCATGATGCTCCCTGTCCTCCCAGGATTGTATGCTTCCATATCATACCTTACTATGGACTGCATGTCACAAAACATGAACTATCCATTAGGACACTGCTGAATATACTAATATATAGTCACTGAAAAGGGTTATTTTTAATGGAAATGGCAATTCAACCTTAACTTTAGAATTGTGATTCTACAATGAAATCTTACCTCTCTTACCAGCTTGTATTCTGATCCTTTTTAGCCTTACTTCATTCTTCCATTCCTAAGGAGACCATTTCAGACTTGCCTTATCAAGGTACTGTATATATCCTGTATTTATCCTTTTTTTTCTCGGATAGCAAGAAACATTAAAATCTGGACATTTATCATTAACAGTACAGGAGTCAAACTTATTGAGGTATTGTCCCATTGTAAGTATAGTAGATACATCAAAGGATAAATGATGCTCACTGATGCTCACTAATGTTTACATACACTCTCCTTTCGATATTTTCTTCCAGCTTCATGTCACTTTTCAGGAGGAACAATACTTTATATACTTCTGGACTCTCTATGTTAAGCACTGCCAGATCAGTCTTTCTCAATCTTCACTAAAACCATAGACTCTCTTATAGAATAACCAGCTTATCCTTGGCTTTGGCAAAGTTTCTTATGCATGACTCTCCTCACTATTTAAGTCCTTCAGATGGGTGACCAGAAAAGCAGCCATCACCTCTGCATTTAGAGACCCATTCTCTACCTGAGCACTCTGGTGCTGAGGCTAGACTGAATAGTCTGCACAATCCTCAAGTTGCCTGTCTGCTCTTCAGATTGATAGAGAAGGAGCTTCTCTTTCTCCTTGTGAAACAATATGTATCCTCAGTGGCACATGGAGTGAACAGTCCCCCTAATATAGGGACTACAACTATAAGTGATTCTGGTATCGGGCAGTGAAGGGCAGGAAGACTCTGGATGTGCTTCCCACAGAAGATCCATGCATGATCTTGACAAAGGTCATGGCATTATTTGTAAATCATGTGAGACGTGTTACTGAGATGGTTTGTCCAGCCTAAGGAATGAATATGAGTAGCATTTCTAGGCTGTCAATATCTTAATCAAATTGTTATGATTTTCTACACATGATGCTAAATGGCATACTGTCTTAGTAATTATGAGGCTTATCAGCAAAATCATTATTGGCAGGAAATTTTAGCAAGATCTATTGCAGGTTTTGTCTAATGTCTCAAGAGACTTTTATCTCCCATTGTTAGCCTTCCTGTTTGCATGCTAAAATATAATTATGAAACAGAATTACACAGATCGCAGTAGGTGAACAAATTGAAGGGAAACCCCCAGAAACCATGGAGAATTGTACACTAAAGATATAGCACCAACAAGCTGCTAGATCTATTGTGAAAAAACAGGCATAGCTCTCAGTATTACTGTTAAGATCATGAAAAGGAGTTAAATCATCAAAACACAAGTGATGTGAAGTCAGGAGGATCAAGTTGCTTTGTGTGATAAAGTTCAGTTATAGCTAGGAAAAACAGCAAAGTTCTGTAGAATTAGTGTAGGTGGAGGATAAAGACTGCACACAACTAAGCATGAAGATTGTGGAAAAGGGCAGCAATAGAGAGTGAAAGTGTCATTGACCAAATTGCTTAATGCCCTGATAGGGTAGATACTCCCCCTCCCTACCTTTAAAAGGCAGGGCGGTGATTGTCTGGCTATGCTGAAAGAATGACAGGAGACATTAGGTATAGGTTTAATCAGGCCACAACTTTACTATTAGATGTCTGGGACTAATCCAGTGGATAAAATGTGCAATGCAGGTGAAAACCCCCACAATTCACCCGGGGAGGGAGTGTTTTTTCAGCCCCCCCCGACACATACATCTTTCTGTTCATGTTCTTCCAGCAGATCCACTGCTGGGCACTTCCAATTCCAGCCAATTCCGGGGGCGGGCTTCCACCAACTCCTCTGCTTTTCATCCCAGTCCATCCAGCAATTCCAGCAATTCCCTTGCCGGGACCTTATCAACTACCACACCTCATAGGAGGAGGTTAAGATGGACTATAATGATGGGGGGGGAGGTTGGCCCAATGCTGTACCAATCAGAGGAGTCCCCAACTGTCCCCACCTTGCTCAATTACCAAGCATCTCTCCTTAATTCCTTTTCCAAGCCATGTATTCATTCTTTTGTGCCTTAATTTATGGAGTACCTGGGCTGAACATCTGCCACCAGGAGGCACCAGCCATTAGCTTGGCTGCCTCCTCCTCACACTCAGCCAGGTTCCCAGACATCATCCTCTTTTATATCAGCATCTGAGTCTGACAGATGCACTCCATCCTCCCAAAATAACTCCAGTGCCCCATAGAATATGCCAGGATGTGAAATTACTGCTCCTGCCCCAGGGCAACAAGAATTCTCTGTTCACATACTTCCTGGTTTTGTCCACCCTGACAGGGTTCATGGCTCCCCGCCAGATCCTGCACTAAAGCACATCCGACCAGACAATGTTAACACCCGGAAAAATTGCCAGGATCTGCATCAGGTCCCTCCTAGTTCAAAGAATTAACTCCACCACTTTAAGTGTTCCCAGATCATTTTTTCCCAGGTGTATCACCAACATAGCCGGTGGCCACTGACACACCCACACAGCATACAACAGTGATATTCGTTGATCCCATAACATGCCTCTCCGTGCATGCCAACTGAGTAATGCTTCACCACCGAATCCCAGCTGGGAGCCCTCAGGCAACCTGGATGCATGCCTATGCATCCAAAACAAAATACTGTGCCAGCAGATCCACACCCTTGTGCGTATAGCTGGTTGTCCTGTATCACAGCACCTGTTCCTCTGTAATGGGCCACATTGCTGACTAGCATTCCTGTTCTGTGAAAAGCATTTGTCTGGGTTCGTGGATGGCAATCCCTTCCCTGTGTGTCTACCGTTGCTCCTGAAATCACCTGAGCGGGATGTCTTGGATCTGCGTGACCTGTTTCGCTTTGTACAGCCTGTAGAGCTGTGGAAACAATCTCATATGCAATACATTTAATTAATCGTATCAGCTCTGCGCTAACTGGCCTCCAATCAGATGCACTCGGGTGAGCAAATGCTGCACCTGGTGCCTCCATTTCCCCAAGCCTGATAGGCTGACTTTGATACTCCATTGCACTACCCCAGGCTCCCCCAGCCACTTGCCCCTGCTGTATGGACTCTGCCCCTGGCTTGCCCTGGGGCCAACCATCTGCACTGGGTCTGCCCTGTGTGTGATTTGTTTGCTTTCTGGATTCCTGTGGTAACAAAGCTAAACGAGAGGGTGATGCACATTCCCCCCATCCTGTTGTGTTCTGGCTGCAGCAGGGAAAAACTGTACCATGATTCCCTAAACATGCAAGTACATTGCATCTGCCCCTTCCTTTTCCTTCTTGTACCTGTAATACCCCCTATAACTCCCCTGTAAAGAACTGTACTTCCCTTTGTGAATCTGTTGTTGCATAGCTACCCCGCTCCACTGGTGCCAGAGGAAAAGAAGAGTTAAGTCTTTCCTTTTGTGTCCCCCTGGAGCCATGCTGAGACTGCTTATCAGCTCCTGCCCCTTCTCCCTCCTTCACTGAAACAGGGAATGGCTTTTAGCCCCCTATCCACTTCCTATCCCCCAGTTCAGCCCAACCACTGCTTTCTCAAACCGGAAAGTGTGTTCTCCCCTCTCCCCCCATTTCTTGTCCTCCGTTTCTTTCTCTTCTGGCCCTCTATTGGGACCCTACTTGGGTCTGTGGTAATCCCTCCTTTAACTGTCTGGACTGCCTTTTGGGGCTAAAATGATCTGCTCAGAGCCCGCTTATAACTGCTGGAGGAGAATGGGAGGTTTCTTCCCCCCAACACACTGTATGGGTTATATCCAATATTGTTCTGGTTCCAGTGCCCTCTTTCTCTCTCCTGTAGCATTTTTCAGGAGGCGGTGGGAGAGGGCCTGTCCTGCTTTCCCCTACCTGACACTGTCTGGCTCTATGTGGGAGTGGATTGAGCACTATTTTTGCCCCCCTGCCGCCTTGCAGTTGAGCAGGGAAGGTTTTTTTTTTTTTTAAACAGGTCTCCGAGCTGAACGCAGGGGGGTTCTGCAACCCTTTGTCTCTGTGTCCCAACTTCACTCTGTTTCTATAGCCTGAATTGGGGAAGGGACTGCTCTCCCTTTGCTGTTCCTGTTCACCATCCAGACTGCTTCCACGTGAGGAGTTCTATGTAGCAGGGAACCAGTGCCTGCTCCCCTCTGCTGACGTGTCCCAAACTGCTGCCTGCTTTTATGCCCTGCAGCGGGGGAAGGTGTTGTCCCCCACAATCCTCTGCTGATCATCTGGACTGCTTCCACTTGGGTTTCTATGGAGCAAGGAACCTGTGCCCTCTCCCCCCTGCCATCGTGTCCAATTCCTGCCTGTTTTTTATGTTCTGAAATGGGGAAAGGGTCCTACCCCACCCCGCTCTATCCCCGCTCACTGTTTGATGCACATGGTCATGCACCAAGCCATGCATCGGAAAGTTCTGTAGAATTAGCATAGGTGGAAGATAAAGACTGCACACAATTAAGCATGAAGGTTGTGGAAAATGGCAGCGATAGGGAGTGAAAGTGTCATTGTCCTAGGAAACAAGTTGCTTAATGCTCTGATAGGGTAGAAAATCAGTTAAGGCTATTGTAATATGCATAGCTGCTAAGGAAAAAGCAGGCCCTGCATGCTTTAAAATATTTTTCCTGCTAGGTGGCTTTTCCAAAGCTACCACAGCTCAATAAAGGATAATAATAGAGTAAAATGGGAACAGAAAAAGTGAAGCAGGTTTTTATTTTATCCACAAAAAAACTGTAAGCAGACAAGGAAATATTAAGAGTGTACAGGGAGGGAAGACAAAGGAAGAAACAAAAACTAGAGAGTAGGCTGGACCGATAGCATAAAGTTAATTTTAGTGGGTCTGTCATAAACATACAGCTAAGGGTAGCATAAAGTCCCTCTTTACCCTGTAAAGGGTCAATTCCTCTTTTACCTGTAAATGGTTAAGAAGCTCAGATAACCTGGGTGACACCTGACCAAAAGGACCAATAAGGGGAGAAGATACTTTCAAATCTGTGTGGGAAGGTTTTTCATCCATGTCTCTCGGAGTCAACAAGGAACCAAGACAGGGAAAATACATCTCCCTAAGCCATATCTAAGCTAAGCATACAATATTGCAGAAATAGTAAGTAATAGCAAATTAATGTGTTAAGTTACCTTTTGTTTTAGCTTGTGAATTTTCCCTGTGCTAAGAGGGAGGTATATCCCTGTTTTTGTAACTTTAAAGTTTTGCCTTGAGGGGAAATCCTCTGTTTTTTTGAGTCTTTTGTTATTCTGTAAAGTACATACCATCCTGTTTTTACAGAGGTGATTCTTTTACCTTTTCTTTAATTAAAATTCTTTTTTTAAGAATCCGATTGATTTTTCATTGTTCTTAATATCCAAGCGTTTGAGTCTGTGTTCACCTGTACAAATTGGTGAGGATATTATCCTCAAGCCTTCCTCAGGAAAGGGGCTGCAGGGCTTGGGGGAATATTTTGTGGGAGTAGGACTCCAAGTGGTCCTTTCCCTGATTTTTTGTCTAAATCACTTGGTAGTGGCAGCATACTGTTCAAGGCAAGGTGGAATTTGTGCCTTCAGCAAGTTTTTAACCTACGCTGGTAAAAATAAACTTAGGGGGCCTTTCATGCAGGCCCCCACATCTGTACCCCAGATTTCAAAGTGGGGAAGGAACCTTAACAGGGTCACATGATTATTATTCTTTCAAGTCTTTATTATATTGCGTATATAATTTGTAAGAATAAACTGAGGCTGTAGCCCAATCACTTTCTTGTGAGGGAGAAATACTTTAAAAAGCACATTTGTGAAACCAAACTCAGTGAAATGAACAGGCAACCAACGAACAAATAAATAAATAAAACCCCAAACTAATCTTTAATAATATTGATTTAATACCTGCCTCATCTTGTTGGAGCTGATGGATCTTATATGGGCCTTCAAAAGGAGGAAAGCAGCCCATTTCCATCCTCACACTGATTGGCCTTCTGTGATGTACTTTGCGTGGTGAGCTCTGTGGTCAGATGCCAAAAACATCATCAAAAAAGAAATCTGACAGGAAAAAGAGGAAAGCAAATTGTAGCCTACAAAATAGCTTTTCCAGGGGTGATGATTTATAATGTTAGCCTTAGAAACCTGCAAGAGTAGTCCAAATTTGCATGCATGTTTTGCAAATTTTATGCACTTACACATATGCTCTGACACTGCTTACCACTGATAAGAATAGGAAATCCTACTCTCTTCCATGGCATCAAACAAACCATGGCCATGCTTCATTCCCATTTCAATTCTATTATCTTTGGATTTGTATATGTTTATTTTAACCTCAGTTGTGCCAAACCATTTTCATTAATACTTTATTGCAAATGCACACTGAGCTGGTAGAGTAAGATTGATGTGTCACTTCAGGAAAAATATAGTTGATTTTATTTATATCTCAGGTCGGGGTGTATTTGAAGTATGGTTTGAAGGGCATTGCAAATTATAAAGCAAAAACTCATCTTAAAAGCTGAAAGTAGAGTCTTTGGCCTAGTCATATGCAACATATATAAATGGAATGGAATGTCAAGCTATAATTTGAGAAACCAGTCTATGTGACTCAGTAAAAACCTTCTGTTATGCAGTCACCAATGAAATGACCATCACTTTGTTAGATTGGACTAAGAATATAGGAGCCAAAAGTCGATTAAATATGACACTTTTAAAATTTAAGAGAGAATTCTAGGGCTGTTAAAATAGCAGGCAACCAAAAGTTTCTATAGATTATAGAAAAGTGGTGAAAATTTAAAGGGGTACCTCTTTAAGAAAATATTAAGTCCATTAATAGCTATGCTTGGTCCAGGCATCTTAGAATGCCTAATCTAGCTGGTATATGTCTTGTGGCCAGAGTTTTCAAAAGTGACTAGTGATTTTCAGTGTGTCAATTTTTGGATACCCATTTTCAGCCATCATAAAGGAGTTTGATTTTCAAAAGAACCTAATACATACCCTCTGAAAATCACTAACATGTTCAAGTTAAATACCCCAAAATTGAGCCCCCCAAAATCAATAGTCACTTTTGGAAATATTGGCCTCCTCTTTTTTCTTGCTCTGAGGGACCAGTGACTACGGAATCATAGATTATAATGTTAGAAGGGGCCACAGTGATCATCTCATCTGATTTTCTGTATAAAACAGGCAATAGAACATTCCTGAATTAATTCTTATGTGAAACAGAGCATATTTTTTTTTTAGGAAAAAAAATCCAAACTTGCTATAAAAAGTTATAGTGATGGAACCAATACTGATAAATTCATCCAACGTTTAATTATCCTTACTGTCAAAAATACGCATCTTATTATTCTAGTCTGAATTTGTGTAGATTCAATTTCCAGTAGCTTCAATTTCAAACAGCTTTTTATACCTTTATCTGCTAGCTTTAAGAGCCTTCTGATATTAAATTTTTAATTTCCATGCAGGTACAGACTGTAATCAAGTAACTCCTTAACCGTCTCTTTGTTAAGCTAAACATATTGTGCTCCTTGAATATTTCACTATAGGGCATGTTTTCCAATACTTTAATCATTCTTGTGGCTCTTCTCTGCACTCTCTTCAATTTATCAACATCCCTCTTGAACTGGGGACATCAGAACTGGAACCAGAATTCCAGTTGTAGTTATATCAGTGCCAAATACAAAGGCAATATGGCTTTACTTCTACTCAAGATTCCCTGTTTGAGCAACCAAGGATTGCATTAGTCCTTCTGGCCACAGTGTTACAGTGGGAGGTCATGTTCAGCTGATTATCCACTGCAACACCAAAATCTTTATGAGTCAATGCTTCCCAGGAAAGAATCCCTCCTCACTTAAGTATGGTCTGCATTCTTTGGTCCTTGCTGTACATTTGGCTGAATTAAAATGGATAATGTTTGCTTGAGCCCAGCTTACCTAATGATCCAGTTCTCTCTTTGTCAATGAAATGTACTCTTCATTTTTTAACCACACCCTCAATTTTTGTGTTATCTGCAAACTTTATCAGTGATGACTTTATATCTTCTTTCAGGTTATTAATCAAATTATTAAATAGTGTAGTTCCAAGAGCCAATCCCTGCAGGACCCCACTAGAGATACACTAGTTCAATGATGATTCATCATTTACAATTCCATGTTGAGATGTGTCATTAAGCCAGTTTTTCAATCTGTGTAATGTGTGACATGTCAACTTTGTATTGTTATAGTTTCATAACCAAAATATTGTGTGGTGCCAAATCAAATGGCTTACATCTGAACAGTTACCATTATCATCAAAACTTGTCATACCTTCATAAAAAAGATCTCATAACATTAATAATAAGCAACCAGTTTCTCAATACAGTGCCTGGGGAGACTTAGGCACCTAATCAAAGGATGTACAGAAGTCAGACTGAGCAGGGAGCCCATAAGAAATGCTGAGAAAATGGGAGTAGGCTGATCCCCACCCCAATGAAGTTAGACATCATCCTCTGCTTGGGATTTCCAGTTGTGAATACTCCCTAAACCAGGTTAGCCTTGTGTCATGAAAAATTACAGTAGTGGTGCTGTTACCACCACTGCCCTTATAATCAATGTTCCAGTGGTTAGAGCACTTTCCCACTCTACCTGATTTGGAGCAAAAAACCTAGGTCTTCTGTCTCTGAAGTGAGTGTCCTAATCACTAGTCTACAGAGACATTCTTCCTGTCTCTTTGGCCAGGCCAATTGAATAGTTTATTATTTATCAAAAGTGGAACTACTTCAACAGGACAGATTGAAACAGCCCCACCTCTGACATCCAATGCCCTGTCTGTTCACCTGGTAGATAGAGACCTAGGTTCAAGATCCTGTTCCAAATCAGGCTGGCCAGGGATTTGAACCTATGTTGCCCACATTCTGGCCAAATAAACTAGCTACTGGGATATGGAGTATATGAGGAGCACCTCCTTTTTCATAGTTTGTACTGGTTAGGCAAGCTTTGAGCATCCCTACTGGATCAGACTCCAGAGGTGAACAAGGGGGGAAATGCCTAGCTTATGTACTCCACTACAGCTTTGGTGTGAGTTAGGTGCTGATCATCTCCACAGTGTCACTACTTAGGCAGAATGCCACCAGCAAAACTTAGATGCCTAGACAATTTAGGCATCTCCAGGTTTAGGCGGCATCTGATGCTTAAATATTGGACTTAGGAGTATAAAGAGGAAGTTAGGTGCACACACACACACATAGATAAAATTAAATTACCAATTTGTATTTTATTCTGATTGCACATAACAAATGTGTAATCAAATCATGATCTCTTGTCCTTAAGCTACCACTAATGTCTCTAGGAACCTGGAGTTCAGCAATTATTAAGGGAACAAATGGACAAGAGAGAAAGAGCAGAAGGGCGTATAGACAGATGCACTGAACTTCCTGATTTTAATTAATTTAATTTAAACTGGCCGATTGTTGTGTTTTTTTTGTCTTTGAAATGTTAACAACCACTGTCAAAAAGCATTGAACTTGACTAGTTAAAATATGGCAACTCTATGAGCACAGATTGGTGATATATTGTTGCAAATATATTTCAGCTTACTGGACAAGAACCCTAGAAACTTAGCTTTCCTTGGACGAGAATCTTTAGAAACTCAGCTTTGGTCTCTAGAATTCAAACAGGGCTTTTTGGATTAGTTCATACTATTTCCTTATAGGTTCTCCCAATCATTCTTACGCTCTTCTTTTAGACATGCAGGTATTCTAGCTTTCATCTCATCAGTATTTATACTACTTCAATGAGCAAAGACCAAGATTTTCAAAAGTGACTAGGATTTTTGGTGTCTCAGTGTCTAAGACATCTTAAAACAGTCCTTATTTTGTGGGAGGAACTATAGAAAATCAGGGCCCTTGAAGGAGTTTCAAATGAAGGCATCCAAAAGCACTAGTCACTTTTGAAAACCTTCTCTATAGTATCTGGGATTCATGAATTCCGGAGCTTTGTCTGTTTGTATGTGATTTTTTAAATTAATCTTCATAAAGAAACAATAAAAATATGAAAAGGTATCCAACTTACAGCTTGTGTAAGTTAACATACACCACACATTTCACAGGTAGACAATAAAATTATGCAGTTACTCAGTTTGATAACTTCTCAAAGCTGCAAGACCAGACAATACAAAATCAGATATTACCCAAACATAACAAGTTAGGGTGGGGATAACAATATTAATAATGAAAAAAATTGCACAAATAGGCAAAGATGGAAAGGAGGAGATGGGCGTAGGGAGTGAGAAGAGAGAAGAGAAAAGTGGAGAGGTCAGGTGGAATGGAAGTCTGGCATTATTTAAGCTATTTCAGCATCCTTTATCCAAATGTATCAAGAAACTGTGTCCAAATTTCTTCAGATTCATATAATTTCTCTCTGCATCAATAAGCTAGTCTTCCTTTTGCTGCTAGCTCCGGAGAGATCCAAATACTACTATTCTGAACATAAGCCTACTTTTCATATTTTTTAAAATTGTGTGCTTGGAAATCCTTGCATCCCTCAAGAATCAGCATTTCTGTGGTGGATTTAAACCCAGCATAGTAGGTATATAACCTAGGATATAATTATCAGGTGAGGTTTGTTTGTGAAACCAAGCACTATTTTCACTCTTGTGTCCTCTTTCCACAGCTGTCTCACTGTTGGACAGTCCCATAGCATATGCACCAGGGTTCCTTTTTCTTTATTACAGCCTGTGAATTCAGGAGTTTGAAGGAATCATGATATTTCAGATAGGCAGATATATTTCTTTTTCTTAACCCTACTCGGTATCCTAACTTACCTCTGCTTCATGCTCTTCTGAACTGTTGTGAAAATATTAAAAATTGCATGTTTGGAATATTTCTTCTTGTGAAGATCAAAATTAAAATGCTAAGTGCTGTATGGTTTTTTTTTTTGAAAATATGAATATTTTATGAAATGGGATTTCCTTTGCTATAGAGTAGGAGGGGATTCATAGTAGATTAATAGTCAGGTTTTCTTTTAATGCCAGAAAAGCATTAGAAATGACTGTAGGTGAGGGAGCAAAGCTGGGCAGATCTAATCAACTGGAATGCTTTAGAGAAATGCCGTGGGCTGATCAGCTTGACCTGTAATACTTTAGGATTTAAGCAGAACGTTACTTGCTATGTATTGGAATAACCTTGAATCCACCAAAGCTGTGACATATAGCTACATAGTCTATTTTTAAATGTTCACTACATCTCACATTGCTGAATTAGCATAAGTGGTGTCATACAGTGCTTCTTTGTACTTAACTACAAAAGGATATAATTAACCCAGAGACTGCAGATATTCAGTGACATATACAGAACTTCTGGGAAGGAAATAAAGCTTCAAATCACCAGCCATGCAATAGTTAAACTGAGACGCTTATATAACTATGAAATATCCATTACTGTTTGCTGAATTCAAATTGCTCAGCACATTATATCTTATTGTATTTGCCTATTTTTAGTAACGTAGAAACTGCAGTTTCAGTTAACTGGACCCACTGCCAACAGTAAAATTTGACTTGAAAGTTAACAGTTTATATGACTTTGCACTCAGGTAACTGCAGAGGATCATGACATTACCATCTGAAGATATAAGCAAGAATGGATAAAATTTGTGCCAGTTCTCATTTATGTTACAAGCATTATCACCAGAATGGATTAATATTGTGTTATTTTCTGTTCTCATTAAGTTCTTTGTCAAAAAATGAGGCAAAAGAATTTTAATATCTTGCAATTTTTAGTGCTTAATATATTCTGTATATTCTGGTGAAATACTATAGGATTTTTGCTCTTTCAGTGTTCTGCATTTTGAGAGACTCCAGTGATTAGTTGCTCTACTAAAACATAGAATATTGAAAAGCTATATTAAAATTGTGATTGGTTCTCAAAACACAAAAGACATTAAAGGGATGATTTTGAGAAGCAAACTCAATTTTCCCCTTACCATGATTTACAGGCACAATTAATATCAGTTTCATATCTAACTTGCTGACTGCAGTACAAACAAGATAGTTAGAGGTCTACATGACAACAAATGGCCTTCAAAAGATGTGGGTGCAAAATGGAAACCCAAGTTAAGATCTCTTTGAAGATAAGGTTAGAAAAACCTGGCAGCTGATCCTGGGACAAAAGAAAGAGGTAATATTGATTGAATATTATAAGAAAAACATAGATTTAGGTCCAGCTGTTCAAAAGGGGCTTCCAATTTTGGGGCTCAATTTTTGGGTTCCCAACTTTAGACAGATAAAACCAAAGATTTTCAGAGGCACTGAGCTTCCACAGCGGCCAGCAACTACAGTTGGAGTAGTAGGTTTTGAAAATCAGTCCCACTAGATTTGAGGCAATCAAAATTAGGGTCATTTATGAAAATTTGGGCCTGACACTATTCTTGTCCCATGCTTAGGGGCCTGATTATAGTTGGATACTAGAATGTTTATTGCTGTGTAGTTTATTTTCTTTGAAAAGCTATATGGCTAAACATAACGGCTAAATGTATCTGGCTCTAAAGAGACACTGGTCCCTGTATATTAGATGAGAATAATTGTAATTAGGAGGTCCAATTTAGAAATTCTAAAGCCACTAGCCTATCTTCTTTTGTTTGATTTTTCAGAAAACATATGCCTATGTCATAAACAGATAGTAGGAGTTAATAGAACAGAAGTACTTTACATCTCTTTTGACTGTAAAGGGTTAACAAGTTCAGTAAGCCTGGCTGTCACCTGACCAGAGAACCAATCAGGGGACAGGATACTTTCAAATCTTGAGGGAGGGAAGTTTGTGTGTGTGCTATTAGTTTTTGGTTGTTGTTCTCTCTGGGTTCTGAGAGTGACCAGACGTGCAACCAGGTTTCTCTCCAATCTCTCCTAAACAAGCTCTTATAAGTTTAAAATAGTAAATACTAGGTAGATCAGGCGAGTTAGGCTTATGTTTGTTTTCTTTATTTGCAAATATGCATTTGGCTGGAAGGAGTTTTAATTGTGCATTTGGCTGGAAGGAGTTTAATTGTGTATTTGGCTGGAGGAGTTTCAATTGCATTTTGCTGAAAGATTTAATTTGTACTTGTATACTTACGCTGGAGGGTATTGCCAGTATCTATAGGTGAAAGACCTGTACCTATTCCATTTTAAATTTACAAAGATAATTTTTCTCTTTAATTAAAAGTTTCTTGTTTAAGAACCTGATTGTTTTTTTATCTGGTGTGAGACCCAGGGGACGGGATCTGGATCCACCAGGGTGTGGTGGGAGAAAGGAGGGAAGGGGAGAAAAGTAATTTCTCTGTGTGTCAGGATTACTTTTTTCTCAGGAGAGTCTGGGAGGAGGAAAGAGAAGGAGGGGGAAGGTGAAATTTCCTCTGTTTGTGATTCAAGGAGTTTGAATCACAGTGATCTTCCAGGTACACCAGGAGGGGAAGCCTGGGAGAGGCAATGGTGAGGGAAAGGGTTTACTTTCCTTGTGTTAAGATCCAGAGGGTCTGGGTCTTGGGGGTCCCTGGGCAAGGTTTTGGGGAGACCAGAGTGTACCAGGCACAGGAATTCCTGGTTGGTGGCAGCGCTACAGGTTCTAAGCTAGTAATCAAGCTTAAAGGAATTCATGCTGGTACCCCATCTTTTGGACGCTAAGGTTCAGAGTGGGGAATTATACCATGACAGCCTACTATAAAATTTTATTCTCTGCTAGCTAGTATTTCATTTTGCCCTTTTTTCGGAAGATGTCAAGTTCTCAACTGAAGAAGATTTGAGATTTTATAACCGGAGCTAAAAAGCAAATGTTGCAAAGGCAATAAAAATAAAGTAAATCTTCATAAGTAGTTATCATGTGTTGTGTAATGGATCATTTTTTCAATACAAGAACAGAACAAGGGAACAGTTAAATCCAAGAATAAGTAATAAAATTCACCTTAACAGATGCAGATTTACTTTAATGTTGTGAGAGAGGACAATAAAGATGGCTTGTAAAATATTAAAGAGAAACAGTGTATCTCAGGTGTATGATAACACATCCAAAACTTGTGTTTTTATCAGATCAGACAACTTTCTTAACTTGCCAACATTTGTTATATTCAGAACAATAAAATCAGTAATTAAAATGGCCGAGTGTTTATATTGTATTGTGAAGTGGATGGATAGACCTATTTATTCTCCCCACCACTCTCCATTAATATGGGTTTCCAAATAATAGCCATTCCTGTGATTATGCATTTTACACAGTTATACAGACTTCTTGGTGAACCAATCCAGCATTCCATAAATTTTGTTTAAAGAGTGAAACACAAAGAAAAGAAATCAATAATTATTTTACCTAGATCTGGGCAGGAAATGGCTTTCCCATCCCATGAACATTTTCAAGATACTGTTAACTTTTTCCATCTTGAATGGGGACAAAAAGTTGAAACATCTAAAATTTTTGTTAACTGAAAATCTAAAGGAAACATTAAGTTTGGGTGAATTGAAACATTTTGTTTTGACATTTTCAAAATGTGTTGTTTCAGTTTTGACCATTTTTAATTGTCTTACCATAATTGACTAAAATTTAAAAAAAAATTTCATATAGAATGTCCAGATATTTCATTTTGACAATTTCAAAGCCTTTTGCTGGAAAATATTTTGTCTCAAAAATGTGATTGAAACAGACCATTTTCCGTCAAAAGTTTTGGTTTCAGTTAATCAGCACCACTCTCTTTGAGCTGCCCTAAGTGAGCAAGGTAGGATTCTTGAAGCTTGAGGAGATGTAGAACCTGCACAGCTAGTTCCATGCCTAACAATAGGAGCTATTGTCCCAAGAAAACAAATGGATGAGGGAATGGCAAGGATTGCAGAATCCATAGGAACTTTATGTGCATGGCCCTGGGCCATCAGTGAATCTGAGGGGCACACTAGATTTGGGGTCTGTAGTCTACTTTTCACTTCGTATTGACAAACCCACACCATTGGGAGGGTCATTTCACACAATTTTCAACTCAGGGTCCAGTTCTGGTTTTAGTGAGAATTGCCAGTTTGGCTGGTGGATTAACAGAAATGTAACTGGATTTCACTATAGAAGGCAATTCTGCACCAAACTGACTGAATCAGGTTTGAATGAAAGCAGGTGTGTTGTCCTTTTGGCAAACATTCATGGGAAATTAGCAAGTATAGATTGTTTTGTTTCCATTTCATGTCTATTTCAGATTTCTCCAGGGCCCATTTATTGTCTTAAGTTATTTTTAGATCTGCTCAGAAAATAATTTTAGAGACTTCTTTATACTTGAAGTAGAAGTGTGCTTGAGATAAAGCTATCAGGATTATGTATAAGACACAATGCAGATCTCACCATATAGAGAACCCACTTAGAACAACATATGCAGAGAGCCCACATATGAACAACATTATTGAACTTGTCATTGTAGATACTTCATACAACCCCACATCAATTTTAAAACCCTGTATAGAAAGCAAAATACATTAGAGCTAGGGGTCAAATTAATCCCTGGTGCAACTCTATTGGCTTAAATAAAGTAACAGATAGATTTGGTCTATGCTACAATTCCAACGTTCAGTAAGAGGGAGCTACTGACCTGACTCAAAAGGATAGTTTTCTTCTGGACGGATCCTGCATATAGTCTGATATTTGAAAAAGGCTATGAATAGAATCCATAGAGGTACAAAAAGTATTCTGACACTGCAGATAGACTATTTTAACCCTTGTAAACAGTGGGTCAATTCCTGAAGTCCTTACGAAGTTTTTACACAAGCAAACTCTCAGTGATATCCCTAAGTATTTGTCAGAGTAAAGGCTTGCACACTTAGAACTAGAGTCACAAATGGGATTTAGGTTGCAATGCCTAACTCCTAGTTGCCCTGCTACCCAGTGGAATTCACAACTGTGAGTTAAGCACCCAGGCTCCCCCTACAATGCATGGGGAGTGTTAGGTTCCTAAGAAAGGATTCACAGAAGCCAGCAAGCTGAATGGGAAACTGTGAGTTCTAAGCAGTGCTAATCTAAGCTTTGTTCCTCAAAGGTAATTAGATATGTAAGTCTGGGCCAGAGAGAGGTGTGGTCCCTCAGCTTGGGCTTCCCAGCTGTGAACCTTCTCCTGGTGTTAGGTGCCTAAGCCAAGTCAGGTCTTTCTCTCACAGAGAGGTAGAGAGGAAGAGATTCTTTCTCCATTATAGCCATAGTCCAGTGGTAGTCAGTGTTCTAGATCCTGTTCCAAAAAAATATTTGATTATTTATACAAAATTGAACACCTTCTACAAGAGAGATTGAGACACACCTATTCCTGGTGGTGAGGCCACTCATCTGTCATGTGGGAGATCTGGGTTGAAGTAACTGCTTCCAGTCAGGCAAAGTGGGAATTCAGGCTGGGTTCTTTCACATGCCACATGAGTGCCCTTACCCTTGGACTACTGAGAACAATTATGCACACACCTGACAGCCCCAAAATCCTTACTCACAGTTGTCTTTTGTGTGCGTGAGACACACTCTAAGCATGATTGGGCCCGTAAGGTAGGGGAACACCTAGTTTCAGAATACAGTTTGGGCTTTGGGCACCAAGCAGCTCAGCAGTATCAGAATTTAAATATTTTGTGCATGCTCACTGTTAGAAACTTAAGTGCCTAGGGATTTTAGTTACCTACAGGGTTAGGCAGCAACTAAATAGTGGTTTTATGAATGTCACTGTGCCTAAATATTGATCTTAGGGTCTAAAGAGACAGTTAAGATCCTTTATTAACTTAGTCCTTAGCCCATGTATGCAGTTTTGCCTTTCTGGTACACTTTGAGTTTCCCATACTGTTCTCTCAGAACAATCACATTTTGCTGGCTGTTTTACTTTTGGTGCATTTCAGATCAAGTTACCAAATACTCTGTGAATAGAGTCACTGCCCCGAAGCCAAAGGTGAGATAAACTAGTTCATTGAACTACTGTACTACTTAACCTGTGTCTGCAATTATATTGGTCATTTACTCTCTCTATCTTACATGTGGTCTGGCAGGTAAAAAATGGGAATGATCTCACAGTGTCAAACAGAGCTAGTATCCCATTACAAAGCATAGTTTGGGAATATGCAATCAAATGCTAAACAACTGTTTGATTTGATTATTTTAGTGTCCCCTTTTATTTGCTATGCACAAAGATTCATGTAAACAGATTTTTGCTTGCAAAAATGTTTGGAGAATGGCCCTTCTGTATTTCAGTATTTGCAAATATTCATGGATACATGTGCAGAAACATAAGCATTTGCTATCCTTTGTTCTTCTTTTTAAAGCTTTCAGTTATCCAGTCAGTGAACAGAAAACAGTAACATGACCAATCTCTCATTATGAATAGCACATAGTCAACAGTAGGCAACCAACCTACAAAATAAAAAATGTATATCCAAGCAATATCATTGTTTATTATATTCTATATTTTTATAAAAAGTTTCTATAGACTCCTACTATACTTCTAGAAGACCTACTGATTTCATCCCTATTAAATTCATTAGTGCACTCCTTGTTGGCTGGGTATTTCAGTCTCAGCAAGGCTTTCTCCACTGTTTATTTATGTTGATATTGGGCTTAATACAGAGATATCATAGACTTGTTCTCCTTTCATTAACATTAGACACTTTTACCTATTTAAACCCACTCACTGTCTTTGATTGTGTAATATAATAATAATTAATAGCTATCTAAGACTTTGAGCTAGTGTAACATGCAAGCCTAGTAATGAAAAGTGGATATAAATTTTCCAACTCCTTGGTGTACATATTACCCAACCTAAATTTACATTAATTATTAATTATTATTATTATTATTTTATTTCATCATATGAGAGATTTCCATATTTTAAGGTTTCATCAGCTTACAATGTTTCATACACCATTACAGTGAGTGTGAGTAGCTCAGAGTGGGGGGCACATTCTGCTAACAGTTACATCCATGAGGACATGTGAGATCAGAAAATATATAAGAACAGAATTTGGTCCCAGAAAGTCTAAGGGAAAAGACTTGAATTTAGTCCACTAACTGTAGTTTTAGGGAAGTTGAAATTGCACAATCTGTTACAAGTTTTTTATGTTAATCATTTTAAATATTTGAAGTTGATTAATTGAAGAGTAAGCAAATTCTGTTTTGGGGATTGGAAGAGGCAGCAATATTTGTGCAGCACAGGAAGGCATTTAGGGTCCGTTCATTAGTAAAGTGGTAAATAAATAAATAAAAATAGCTTATAGAAATTGGCTCAGCTGCTTGATGGCTGATTCAGCAGAAAATCACAATACCCTTTGAATTCTGTTTCCTTAAGTTCTTTAATGTGGCTCAATCAATTTTCAGAACCAAATAGAGCTTTAAAAAATGACCTGGCCTCTTGCCATAGGGGAACCATCTCCGATTGCTAGAGGGCTCAAGGCTCTTGAATCTTCTTTTTTCTCTCTTTTTTTGGCTCATTTGAACCATATATAACATCAAATGGCTCCCTGGTTGACAGACAAGGCCATCTCATCATATGGTAAATGGAAATGCACTCCATTACACAGTAACTTTAAAATCACAGCCCCACTGAGGAGGCTGTACTCAGAACTTAACAACTCTCCTGGCAGATATCAGCCAGTAGCTAGATCTATCAGCAGGGGAGAGCCAACCCTCCATGGAAGGGGTAGCAGTGGAACTACTTGTACGTATTCCATGGATTATTCTCATTAGCCAAGTTTAAATATGCCTGCTCTCTTCCTTTAAATAGAAGCTATATTTCTCTCTCTCCCACCCTGATTGTTTAGATTTTGCTTTCTCTAAATCTGCTTCCCATGCCTATATATGAATTTACCTTCTGGAAGTATGAAAGAGTTAGTTTGTACTCATGAAAAATTCATACGTTGGTGAAGGTGAAGTTTCCATTCTTGTCTCACCCTTCTCTTTACATCTTTTCTGCCTTTCCCTCATCTCCTTCTCTCTCTCCCTCCCTCTCCCAGTAGTAGGATTGAGACATCAAAGTTAAATAATCCATTTGCAATTTTCTGAGTCTAATCCAAGGCAGAACCGCAAATTGGAAAGTAGCATTAAAAAAAGTCAAATGAAGTTTTGTAAACCTTAAAAAAAGATAATTTCAAATGGAGGGCAATATGTCACCAGTTGTTTATTTGTTTTTAAAATATGCCATTTTAATCACCCTTAATTCCATCCCTTGTTCACATATAGTACTATGGATTCAAGGATGGGTGCACACCAGTCTCACTACAACAGTGTGGGAAATATCCCATCATTTGAAAAGTAGAATATTACCTTCTCTACCTGGAGGCCTGGCTGAACTTTGCATAGATCCTGCAGGTGGAATTACCACAGTTAGAAGACGTTAAATGCATAAATGTCCCAGTACGCACCATGTTTTATAGTTTAGTGTTACTTTTATTTATTTAGAATTAGTTCATTAAGCATCCACAGGTGATAGAAGGCAGGAGAGGAAAGCTTTTATCAGAGATATGTCAAACATCACAGCAAGCATTATTGGCAATGGATAGACATGCTTCATCATAGAGACATTTTATTTAGAGATGGTTTTGAGCCATAAAGTTCTGATCCAAACCTGATTCAAAATTCCTCACATTGTAGGTTGTTTCCCTTTGGGGTTTTGTTTCAACTGACATTTAGGGCCAGATTTTCAAAAAAGCTCAAATTTCCAAGTGCTTAGCTTCCACAATTGGGATCAGAATTTCAGAAAAACTTGGCTCCAGTATGGGCAACTATATAAGGAACTGATTTTCAAAGGAGTCCACAGATCCAGAAGCTCCAACTGTGACACCTAAAGCCAGATTTTCAGATACTGAGCTCTTGAGGTAATCTGGCCCTTTAACTGGAGCCAAACTCTCTTGAAAATATGGCCTTGATCATGGGTGGTAAGCACTTGTGAAAATCTGGCACTTTAATTTTGATGTTGATTAGATGTGTGCAAAACTACTACATTCTATTTCATTACATCTACCCAAGAAAACCTCATGTACTCTTAAATGATTATGAGTGTTCCCCAATAAAAGTGCCGAATGGATAAGGCACTAGCTTTCTAAACCAGGCAGTGGTGAGTTTGAATCTCATCTTGGATGAATGGGTGCTTTTTCTATGATTCTATCTTGGATGGTTTAAACACAACAAATCCTGCATCTTGGTAGGGGGTTAAACTAGATGACCCTTGTGGTCCCTTCTAACCATATGGTTCTCTGAATCTATAATAGAGCAGTGTAAGAGTTTGTTAATCCTAGCCAAAAATTATATGAATCCTGTAATATTTATTTGTTACCACGTTGCCTCAAACTCATCCACTTGTATGTTTGTTCATCTATCTTATCTTGTTTCTTAGGGGATGTAAGCAGCATCAGGATGAGCTCTACCCTGACATCTGGTGGTGAATTGTGGTGAGTTGTGGAAAAGAACTTCGAGGCTGATCTTGTTTGCATAGGCACACTCACCCCACCTAGCATGAGCCCACAGCAGCCGAAATGGTCACTTTGGCTGCTGTGAGATCCCCAGTTTCTCTGTTATTGGGGTAGGAAGAAATAA
Organism: Chelonoidis abingdonii; assembly: GCF_003597395.2. Taxonomy (NCBI): domain Eukaryota; kingdom Metazoa; phylum Chordata; order Testudines; family Testudinidae; genus Chelonoidis; species Chelonoidis abingdonii. Next base: position 55,373,816 of record NC_133771.1, on the reverse strand, counting down.
GTGTTGTTACCCTGATTATGTGATTCAAGTACATAATCAGGGTAACAACACTTATTTCTTCCTACCCCAATAACAGTGGAACTGTTTTATGACAGAGGGACTTGCTATCAACTAAGTAGCACTCACTAGGGACATGGGTTCTACAACCCAGTGAATTGAGAGAGATTTGGAACAAGTATTTGTACCTGATAGTATGGGTCCTGTTTGAGCACCTGAAACACCGATTGCACCTTCTTCTTTCTCCACCGTGGAATATCAGACCTAAATTTCATTCTTTTAGGAGTCTAGTTACAGGCTCCTGAGCTGAATTTGCCTTGAGCCAATGGTGCACCAGCACAGAGGGTCCCCTATTACATGCTGAAATCACTGAGTGCTGTGTTTTAAGTGGTGGGGGCTGAAGATACATTGTAGAGCAGCTGCCAAAGTGGAGCAGAGTGGCTGGTGGAGCACAGCAGTTGGTGGTGAAGGCTGCAGCAGAACACCATGGGGAGGTGGGGCAGTTGGCCTTAGACCATGTAAGGTGCCCCTTAACATCTCTTTCCCACTCCCCCATTGCCACCCAGGCTGAGAGAGAAAAATCTGCAGTTAAACTTTTGAACTCTGTGGCACCACTGACCCAAAAATCACCCAAAAGTCTCTACTTTTGAGTTTTTCTACTTTTGGGTGATTTTTTGGCTTGCTAGGCATAAGAACCTGAGGGGGAAAGAACACTGCCAAACTTACTTGGGGGTGGGTCTTCTGCTCATGGTTTGTGTTATGAATTCTGTTTGTGGTGTTTCCCCAAGATAATGCCGCATCATTTCCCTCCTTTATTAAAAGGATTTTGCTACACTCAGACTCCGTGCTTGTGAGAGGGGAGTATTGCCTCTTAGATGCACCCTGGGGAGTGGTATGTAATTGTCCCAGGTCACTGGGTGGGGGCTCGAGCCAGTTTTGCATTGTGTTATTGAAGCGGAACCCCTCGATACTGAACCCAGCCCTTGTTGCTGCCAACTCAGATGGGCAGAAGGATTACAGGTATAAAGTCTTTTAGCAAGGACTTTCATTTATTATATGTTTGTACAGTGACTAGCACTATGGGGCTGCAGCGGAGTCAAGACTTACCACAATATAAATGTAACTCATTATCATTGTCTCCTGGATTTCTTTTAAACTCTAATTTGTGGTTATTCATTGGTTCGTATTGAGAAAAAAAAGCTTTGTTTTTGTTGCATAAGCTTTTACTATCTCACAGTTCAAACATATTGTATAGTGTTTTCATTAGCTCTCCATGCATTTACATAAATAAGACAATAAAAATAAAAGCTTCAGACTAGTGGGAATGGATAATCAGCTGTCAGTGAGAAAAGATCTCTAGTGACAGGAACTTTTCAAGAGGAAACGCACTTTACAGTTGCAGCAGCTGAGTGGCAGAACCCAGTAGCTTTTCAGATGGATCCTGCACTAGATGCTCTCCTCAAATTTAGGGTCATTCTGATGCATCTCTAGTTCTGCATCCTAATATGGGCCAAGCAGTTCTGAAACTGCTTCAGTGTCACTTCATGCAATCTGAAGTGGAAAAAGTGCAAATACCAAGTAAGCACCTAGGAGTGTCACTTACTGGTGTAGAATAGGTCATAGGGTCTCCTTCATGGCCAACCTAATCAGCACGCAGGCCCACTCAGTCTGAGTCTATGTGAATGCTCTTGAATGGGAGAGCTTGTATGGCAAACCTGGGTCACATGACCCAGCAACTCTGCCCAATCATCATGTTATTTCTCCCCCCTCCCTGGCCCTTCACCTTTCCACCCATAGAGCAGCAGAGGAAGTGTAATCCCACCTCCAACACTGGCAGTGCCTCCTTCCCAGGAAGGCAACGGTGCAGAGAGCCCTCTCTCTGTGCTAGGGGGTTCATACTAACAGGTCTGGGAGAGACTTTAAAACACGATGGACCCCACCTGGGGTTGGCAGATGTATTGTGTCCAGTTCTGGGCACCGCATTTCAAGAAAGATGTGGAGAAATTGGAGAGGGTCCAGAGAAGAGCAACAAGAATGATTAAAGGTCTTGAGAACATGACCTATGAAGGAAGGC
>NC_133771.1:55256384-55362811 GCF_003597395.2 Chelonoidis abingdonii | reverse complement strand
ACTGGAGTCAGGTGCTCTAAGTGGAGTCAGGTGCTCTAAGTGGAGTCAGGTGCTCTAATTGGCCACAGCTGTTCTAGTTAATCTAAAGCAAACCTTCCTCCCTTGGCAGGGAATAAGGCCCCCTGCTAACACTCTTATGCTGCCTTCTGGCCATGCTGTATCACAGCTGTGACTGACACGCAAAACATTTGAAAATATGAAAAAAATTGCTCCTCCCATTCAAGAAATATCTGAATTGGTGTTGTTGTTTGTCTGAGTCTGTGTTCTGGTTCCCACGGAGTCTGAGTTTTTGTACTGCAAAATCTGGTTTGTGAAACATCTGAAATGAGAATAAAGAATGAGTCACTTTTTTTGTAAATACTTGAGCTGAATCTATATCAACTCCTTTTATGCGGGGGGGGGTGTCATAAATATTTAGTTAGCTTTTCACTTTTGTCTTTGCATTCTAGGTTCCAATGTGTATTTTAAACAGAATTTCCAAAATACTAAGAGAATGTTTTTTATATCATGACATTTCTAACCTGATGAGAAGTGGTAAGATACTGAAAATCTCAATGGAAAACTTGTTCTTATACCTCATTTTTTAGATCCTAAAGGTGGGGACAAATATTTAGATAAGATTCTGTAACATTATGTTGAACCAAACCCACTTTTTGTAGATAGCTAGAAATCAGATAGCAACTCTCTAGTATTCATTTCTGCGAACCATTATAGAGTGAGTTATGAGAGAGAGCAGAAACAAGCTTAATGTTTCTAAATGGCTGTTATATACATGTAACATAGGGTCTGGGAACTCTTACTTGGTCAATATAATATCTGAATTGTATTTTACTTTTACTAGCTATATGGTCTAAATCAGTGGTTTTCAACCTGTGGTCCGTGGACTCCTGTGGGTCCACAGATTATGTCTAAGGGGTCTGTGAAAGGTGACTATGAAAATAAAGTTTCAGATCCCAGAAAAGGCATTCTGTTTTTCTGATCAATCAAAAGTATGTGAAAACCCCGACCTACAGGTCAAAACTTGGAAGTGTTGTTGCAGCCATGGAATCCCACAGTTTAGTAATATTTCTCACACTGAGTCAAATGCCTTTCTGAGAACATGTAACATTTATAGTTGAATTCTTTTCAGTCAGTTTTCAGTCAAAAACTTCTGTGGTAGGGGTCTATGGACCACAGGTTAAATTTTCAAAGTGGTCTGCACCTCCATCTGAAAATTTTTGATGAAAAAGGTTGAAAATCACAGATCTAAATGAAAAGTCTTTAAAGTTCCATTTTGTAAACTTGGGCCTAATCCTGCAAGACATCTGTGACCAGAAGATTTACTGAATGTGGTCTAGCAAATTGGGACAGCACATTCATAAAAAAACTTACCAAATACAAATCATGAATTTATTTCCATTACCACAGGACCATCTTACATCTTGGTATTGTGTCTTGCTTTGTTTTAGCAGTCCTAAACAACTTTTTTTTTTTTCTGTAATCAATATTGTACTTTTAGTCTGTGTCTTCAGAAGCCAGTATGTAGGTGCTAAGAATGGGCAGGGGGGAATAGTGACTATTTTAACCCACACACCTACTGGCTCATCCAGGATTTCAACTGGGAAGCAGGGCTTTGGAGCTGTGCGCGGGCTCTGCTCCAAGCAAAAACCTGCAGCGCTACTGCTCTGCCATGCTCCACTTCAAAGCCCTGCTAGGAAGTGTCTGAAACTCAAGATGCACTTCCTCAGCTAGGGGAAGTATGTAACCCACACACCTCCAGGATGTGGTATTTTGTCCTATCTAGTGGCAAGGAGCCCACTTAGCATTTAAGACATGTTATATGGGCTTTAGCTCACACAGTAACAATTCATGTACTTAACTCCAGAAGTCCTGGGTTCTAATCCTACCTGCTAACAACCACTGTCTGTTGTTGTTGTTACATAGTGACTTCCATTATGATTTAATTTCTTAAGCTAATTATGCTGGTCTTTAACTGTCACATTGTAAGAAGCCTTAACGCTTTCTCTTAAACTTACGTGCACAGTTATTGAGCCAGTATGAAACAGTTTAACTCTGACTCTCACGTTCTTTAGTTTTATTTTGCTGTCTCTTCCCCCCTGAGGGATCTGCAGTACTATAAGCAACTGGAACAGTACTTCCCCTTTTAATTATTACTGCCTCACCCTTTTTGTCACAGATATATTGTCCAGCTATACTGAAAGAAGGACAAGAAACATTTGACATGGATTTTATCAGGCTGCAACTTTATTATTAGATGTCTGGGACTACCTGGCAGAAAAAATTGTACAGTGCAGTTAACCCCACATTTTCCCCCATATTACCTGGGGGCTTCCACCAGTTCCCCCTCTTTTTCCCTCCAGATCCCCCTGAGCCAATCCATTGCTGGGACCTTACCATCCACTGCTCATCACAGGAGGGTTAAGGTGGGGTATAAGAAAGGGGGGTATCTGTCAGAGGAGTCCCAACCCCCACCCCTGTTCAGTCCTTAAACAACCTGTCTTTGTATACCTTCCCTTTGGAGTACCCGTACTGGACATCCACCCTACATTTATATAATGAGTTGCGACATACAGCCTACTGCACTTCTCACCCCGGAAGAAAAAAGCCCTTCCTGAGCATACTGTGGAGAAGGCAAAAAAACTGAACTGCCTCTGTACCCAGCTGTACAACTGCTGTTGTGGCCCCAATTCCCAACGAGTGGGAACCAAATTTCATGAGGCAGAACCAAACTCACTGCCTTCCCAGAGGATAACAGATGCTCCTCGGCCTCCTTGATCAGTCGTTGACCATTGCAAGTTTATGTCCATGCTTGTCCCAGCTAGTGTATATCATATAGTTTCAATCCCTTTTCTGCAGCACTCTTACAGAACCCGGGAACTAGCTTGCTGATTCCTAAAGCTCCAAAATTTCCTTTAAGAATGCTGTTCCATGTAAAAGGGGACTTCAGACACAGGGCTGTCCCTTTTAAACCCTTCATTCTCAGGGGATGAGTCAGCGACCAAGCTGACCCCTCTTTCCCTTTCGCAGCAGTTTTCCTCTCCTCGCCTCCAGTCATAAAGCACTGTTCCCTTCATTCAGCCAGCCAGACAAATAATCCCCCATTTAAAGGTGCGGTGCGGTCGTTGTCTCTGTAATCTTATCTGAACTCAGTGGTTCTGTATGTATGTTGACCTTGTTTTAATAGTCTGATATGGATGTTAAAATCTAATACTGTTAGGTGAGAAAAGTCATTGAAAACAAAATCTTCTCCATAAGAATTATTTACTGAAGTGATAAACATATGAGGTATTATATTTCTTTCTACTGGGAAATTACACAAGTTGTCCCACTCAGCTGCCATTATTGCAAGTAAATATGAGCTGGCATCTTTAAAGTCCTGTTCTGTATCACAGTGTGATATATAATGGGAACAGTTTGTCTGCTTACATGCTACAATTCTGCACCTTGATATTGTGGTATCACTTATATTTTATTATACACATTGTTTAACCTCCCATTCATTAGAGTTTGGCTGCAAGAAGTTTCCTTTTAACCATTGTGTTGGCTTTTTCTTCTCTGGGCTATTCAAACTGGTAAGTGGATTACTTCTCTAGATATATACACCACAAGTATTTCAAGAAGCACTACAGCTGAGTAAATATTTCACAAGAAATAATATAGCTCCTTTTTCTGATGGCAGAATATCTGCAAGAATATTACAATTTCCTTGGATGTATCATTTTTAAAAATATTTTGTGTTAATTTTATTTTTCCCTAAGGATTCTTTGCGGAAAAAATTTGCTGTTAGTTTTGATTCTTGAGATTCACATACATAAACTGCATGTTATTATTTCTTTTCCTTACTTAATCAAAATAAGTGTTATAAGGCCTGATCCCGTGTTCACTGAAGTCAGTGGATATATCCTTGTATCACAGATTCATTCATAGAACTAAGGCCAGAAGGCACCATTCGATTATCTAATCTGATCTCTTGTCTAACAGAGGCCACTAAATTTCACTCACTTACCCCTGTATTGAGTTCATAACTTGAGTTTGACTAAAATATTACTCTTATCTTGTGAATGCTTATCTTATAGAAAGGCATCCAGTCTTGATTTGGAAAAACTACTACTTCCCTTGCTAATTTGTTTTAATAGTGACTCATTCTCACTGTTAAACATGTGTGCCTTATTTATCATTCAGATTTGTCTGGATTCAGTTCCCAGCTCTGGATTCTTAAGTCTTTTTATATTAGGTTAAAGATCCCTTTAATACCCCTTATTTCCCTCCTGTGAAGATATGTATGCATTGTAATCAAGTAATCTCTTGATCCTCTTTTTGATAAGCTAAACAGATTGATTTGTTTAAGTCTGACAGTAAGAAATCTTTTGCCAGCCCTCCAATCATTTTAGGGCTCTTTTCTGCACCCTCTGATTTTTCAATGTAATTTTTAAAATGAGGAGAGAACTGTATGCAGTATTCCAGTTTTGGTTTCACCAGTGCAATATACAGAAGTAAAATCATCTCTATACTACTACTTCCCTCTTTATACCTACAATGACCACTGGCCCTTTTTGCCACAGCATGGTACTGGGAACTCACATACAGTTGCTTGTTAGCCCTGCCCCTCATAGAGAGTTAGGCATCTAAGTCTGGTGTATAAGACAAGAAACGACAAATGTATACAGGCTGATAGGGGAGTACAAAGAAAGAATGAGATCATATTGGTCAATGTGATAAACAGTGATTTCAGCACAACAGATGCCTAATTAATGTGTAAGGTATTTTATGAGTAAGGGCTTGATTCTACTGTTTTCTTTGTATAGTTTTTTACACCTACATAAGATCAAAACATTTTATATTCACCTTCCAAATATTTATATGAAAAGGAGAATTTTTCAGACATATACCCATATGGAAAGCAGGTAATCATCTTGGAAATTTTTCTTTCACTGTCACATTCAATAACAAGTAAATACTGTATTATTTAGCTACACATATGCAAATGTATATACCGCTTCTATATGATTGTGTATTTCTGCTATAATATATATCTTCTATTGATTCCAATGACAAGGACAGCTCCAGTACAACCTCTGTGGACCCATCATCTGTCATCTGTCTCATTGCCTTTACAACCACTTCCAGCAGTTCACCTACAAATGTCAGCGATAACTTTTCAGCTTGCTACAAGATTTCTGGATACTTTTCTAGACATTTTATATTTTTAAAATATGGGGACAATTCAAGGGTCAGTGCAAGATATCAGGACTCAGCAATTCACTGTACGAGGGACATTTGATAATATGTAAACAAATATGTTTGAATATACTGGGATGTTAGTGATTTTTATACTTCACTTGTGTGAATTTAAATGTTATACACAATAATAGTTTTACACTGTGGTAAGTGCCTATTATTCCAAATGATCCCAAAACATTTTTAAGACTTAAATTTTATTCAGACTATAACACTGTAAATCACTGCATCCACCACTGAAATTCACCTGCATTGTGGATAAACACAGCAGTTGTCTGTCAGCTCACACTTTCACCATCTGGAATATGATTAAGACAATTCAATAACACATCTTGCTATGTTGACTGCAACAAGAACTCTGATGATCATAACCAATTGCCTTCATTTTACATCTCATCCAAAACATGTGGCAGGAATGTACTCCACACAACTGTTCAAAAACTTCAGAAACTCAGGCAGAGATTATGGGTCTATTATAGGAGTGGTTTCGGTGAGATTCTTTAGCCTGAATTGCACAGGAGGTTAGACAAGATGATCATGATCGTCTATTCTGGCCTTAAGTCTATTGATCTATGAGATGCAAATTAAGCAAAGGAAAAGCCTCTGGGGCACAATTCATGACTGACCTGGGGCCTCTTTGAACTGGCTGTGACAGCGCAATGAGCAACTGACTGGATTCCCCTGGCACAGAGATGCTCTGCAGAAGCCTAGAATTGAACACCTCACCCCAAATGTATGCATAAGACTCCTTTTCTGAGACATTTGGGGAGAATGTTATAGAGCAATGTGGGGGATGGTGTGGAAGGAGATGTGGCCAGGATCATAGAATCATAGGACTGGAAGGGGCCTAGAGAGGTCATCTAGTCCATCCCTTGCACTCATGGCAGGACAAAGTATTATCTAGACCATCCTTGACAGGTGTTTTTGTCTAACCAGCTCTTAAAAATGTTCAGTGACGGAGATTCCAAAACCTCCCTAGGGAATTTATTCCAGGGCTTAGCCACCATGACAGTTATAACGTTTTTTCCTAATGTCCAACCTAAACCTCCCTTGCTGCAATTTAAGCACATTACTTCTTGTCCTATCCTCAGAGGTTAAGGAGAACATTTTACCCCTTGTAACAACCTTTTATGTGCTTGAAAACTATTATCATGCCCCTCTCAGTTTTCTCTTCACCAGACTAAACAAACTCAATTTTTTCAGTCTTCCCTCACAGATCATATTTTCTAGACCTTTGATCTTGTTTGTTTCTCTTCTCTGGACTTTCTCCAATTTGTCCACATTTTTTTTTTCAAGAATGGCCCAGAATTGGACACCATACTCCTGTTCAGGCCCAATCAGCACAGAGCAGAGTGGAGGAATATTACTTCTTGTGTCTTTTTTACAACACTTCTGCTAATGCATCCCAGAATTATGTTTGCTTTTTTTGTACCCCAAGTGTTACACGGTTGGCTCACATTTAGCTCGTGATATGTAATGAACCCCAGATCCTTTCTGCAGTTCTCCTTTCTACAATACCGTCTTTTCCCATTTTGTATGTGTGCAATTGATTGTTCCTTCCTATGTGGAGTACTTTGCATTTGTCCTTATTGAATCATCCTATTTATTCATTTCTCCAGATCATTTGATGTAATCCTGCCTTCCAGGCACTTGCACTTAGTATCATCCACACCTTTATAAGTGACCTCTATACATTTTCTAAATAATTGATGAAGATGTGGATAGAATCAGATTCACACTTGTGGCGACTGACTTGATATGCCTTCAGCTTGACTGTGAACCCACGATACTACTCTGGAAATTTTTTTCCAACCAGTTATGCACCCTCCTTACAGTAGCTCCATCTAGGTTGTATTTCCCTATTTTTTAGCGTTATTAAAAATATCAAGATATACCACATCTACCACTCCCCCCCATTCACAAGACTTGTTACCCTGTCAAAGAGAGCTATTCCATTGGTGTGAAATGCTTTGTTGTTGACAAATACATGCAGATTGTTACTTATCACCTTATTATCTTCTAGGTGTTTGCAAATTGATTGCTTAATTATTTACTCCATTATCTTTCTGGGTACTGAAGCTAAGCTGACTGGTCAGTAATTCCCCAGGTTGTCCTTATTTCTCTTTTTATATAGGCATTAGATTTGCCTTTTTCCAGTCCTCTGGAATCTCTCCCATCTTCCATGACTTTTTGAATATAATCACTAATGGCTCAGATATCTGCTCAGTCAGCATCTTTAGTATTTTAGGATGTATTTCATCAGGCCTTGGTGTCTTGAAACATCTAACTTGTCTAAGTAATTATCTAATGATGTGTCTCCATTTCAAATGTTTTCCAACTATTGAAAGATTGATAGAGATCTTACATCAGCCAAGAGCAGGTTAAGGCATGTTCAGTATACATATACTATAAAATTCATATTTAAGTATATAAATCATCCCATAGTCTATCTATATAGACACACAGAGTATGGAATTGACTATGTAAGTAAGTACATACTGAATAGTATAATGTAATTAGCTAAATAGGTTATCAGTTAATTAATTAACCTCCTTTGTTTATAACACAATATCCTAATAGTTCTAGTCATTATTGCTTTTATTTATAGATATAAAAAGTAACTATCACACCTTAGTGCTGACCAAGGTAAACATCAACTACAATAATACACATAACAACAAACCAAAAACAACTAGAAAAGAGAAAAGTCTTAATAAAAATACTAAGATAATAACTGGATTGGAAATTAAGTGCAAGAGCGTTCCATCATCGTGGAGCCAGTTGTGAAAAAGCCCTGTACCTGAAAATTACACACAGCACACAGGGTATAACAAGCAAAATATCCAGCCTAGAACTTAGGGCTCAAGGAACTAACATAAACATGAATCAAATTATGAAAATAAGATATAACCGAAGAATTAATAACGTTGAATACAAATAATAAAAGTTTAAATTTTATCCTGAGGCTGCCAGTATAATTGACTGAATAACAGTGCAACATGGGAGTCCTGAGGTGTTTAAAATATCAAGCATGCTGATGTTTTCCAAATGGACTATAAATGGAAAATAGATGAAATAGGAAAGCCAGCCAAGAGATGGTTACAGTAGTCCAGATGTGAGATGACAAGTACATAGGCAAGGATTTGTCCAGCTGGCATGGTAAAATATCTTGTTTTTTGGAAAGATTCACAAATTGATAATGACATGATATTTTTGTGGACAGCAAAGGATAAACTGGAATCCCAAAAAATTCTGACCAGATTCATATCTGGAAGTACCCTGCTCAATTAAGAAAAACTATCATCCACACAATAAGTCTCAGGAGCACAATACATCAGACCCATCAATCATCAGCTCTAAGCAGCAAAGTTTCAGTTTTGTCCATATTTAATACCAAGATGAAACCTTTCTCAGACATCAAGGAATGCAGTAGCTGATCTCATCAGAAAAGAACAAAAACAATATACATTTGAATCATAGGTATAAAGCTGAAGAACTACTATTAATGGCTGAAGCCTTGCCATGTAATTAGAACTCCTCAAGATGACAACTGAAACAAATGGAATTTAAAGTTAACCAGATTAGTTATTCTTACTATAAAGGGAAGTTTGTTAGTATGTATGTATAAGCAGAAGAGCTAGAAGGCTTAACGGGAAAAAGAAACTTTCTCCACCTCCACAGGATCAAAGAATAGAAGCTCTGTCAGACTAAATTTACATACATTATAATTTTGCCTGAGTGGATCTTTGCACCATGTTTTTTGTGGTATTGCTTTGAGTTTGCTTTGTGTTCTCTTTTGCAAATGATATTAAATGATGCATATCAATATGTTTGTGAATGGTGCAAAAATTGTAAAAGTGGTGGAGCACAGTGCATGGAACTCTGACTATGAAGACAGACCAGCCGTAGTAGTAACGTTTGTGGGCAGATAGCTATAGAATGGAGTAGGACCTGATGGTGACCAAGACTTGACCAAAGAGAGTGAGAAGAGATGTGTTCTGATATCCACATCAGCACTAATGTGTCTAATTGGATTCATGAGTGAAGTTGTAGGTAGTGGAGATATTTTTGTGAATAGAAACCCCGTGTCTCCTCAAGTCAATCATTTTATTTATTTTAAAAGGGACTCTAGACACTACAGGACCTGGCTGTTATGATTGCTAATGAGGACTTAAGGGAAAGTAGATAAACATTCAAATACTCAGGGCCAGAATCACAAAGGAATGTCATTGTGAGGATGTTGTACATTACCATGCCTAATTTTAGGTGCCTAGAAAATCACTGAGATTCACAAAACCTAAGTTAGGCATTTTGGTTTACAAAGATTGGAGAGAGAGAGAGAGAGATGCCCTAGAATGGGATTCACAAAAAACAGCATGGTAAATGTTGTCTTACCTAAAGTAGCCAATGAGAGGAGCTAAAGTGAGGGGTCATAAACCCTGCTCCTCACAGAGTGTTCAGCACCTAAATCCAGGCTGCAGGGAGGCACATCCGTCTGCATAGAATTCTAAGATGCAAACCCTCTCTTGGCATTAAGTACCTATGCCATTTTTGCAAGAAGCCAGGGGAGGGAGGAGGACATCTGTTATAACTCTTTAAGTATTTATACACAGTGGTAATACTTAAATAGTCTTGAGACACAGAATGATTCTGTAGTCTGGTGTTCAGGGAACCCATCTGAGAGATGTGAGACCTCCTGTTCTAGTCACTCTTTAATTATTTATCCAGGATGGAACAACTTCAAGAGGCGAGACTCAGAGAGCCCCAGATTAAAATATCCCATTGCTACTTGGTTAGACCACTTCTTCAAATAAGTGGGAGACACCTCTTCAAATCTTTTCTCTGTATCAAGCAGAAGGGTGAATTGAACCCAGATCTCCCTTATCCTTAGTGAGTGCTTTGGTCACTGGGGTAAAAGTTGGGCACCAGCACCATCTCCTCTTCTTCTGGCCAGATTTTGAATGGGACTTGCTCAGGTAGGTGGCCTCTGGTCATGCCTACTGGATCAGACTCGGCACACAAGCTAGTTAGGCAATGCCTATCTTCCCTGATTTGCAAATCACTTTGGGTATTGGGCAGGAGATAGGCATCCAACACCTAGAGTGAGGCTGCAGTACATATGCAGAACCTTAGGCACCTACAGTATTCTGCAGAAATTTTGTAGAATTGCTGTGGAGTCTAAAACTGGGACTTAGAAATATAAACACAGACTTAAGTGGCTAAGTACCTTTGTGAATCTGGTCATAAGCTACCAGTCTACATGAGTAAGTGTATCACGAACTTGGCCACAAACTTCCTTTAAGAAGTCTTTGATAAACTATCTTTAGACAGCTATATGAAGATATACATAATGCTGTAAAATACAGACAAGCAATTAAAAAATCAACTGAATGCTTATTCCCCAAAATACTTTATTAGTGCTCTACTGTACTGCTCACTTGCACATTCTTCTACAAAGCAGTTCGTTGCAAATGCACTTACATGCAAAGCCAGGTCACTGAGCCCTTGATATTCTTCTACCCATATCACATGCATTTCTTCATTTTTATCTTTAATTTTACAACTAAGATGTTCATGTGAAGCAATTTTTGCAATGCCAACATACCTATTCTTTCAACAGGACATATAGACCCAGTTTTTCCATCTTCTAAGGATCAAGGTCCTTGAACAGACAAGGGCTATTAAAATGCATTTAATAAAAGACTTCACACCTGCATGTATTTAGGTAAAATAATGTAGCAAAATATTGTTCTGAGTCACCTAGTAACTTATAATACCATACCATTTCTAACATATGAATAGAATGGTGTGTGTTAAATTACCACTTTGATTTCCACACTGCCAGTACATATTATTATCCAGCCATCCACATTCGAACAAGTGCAGGAGTCAAATAAAATCTTTGCATGATTTTACATTGTAATTTCATTGTAGCTTCACTACCACAACTTGTTGTAATGCCAAACATATTTGACCACCATCTCCTGCCAAATTATTGGCTGAGTTTGCAAAGCTATTCTCTACTTAATGGTGTTTGTCTGCTGTCTGTAATGCAATAACTTTTGAGCACCACATCTGATCAATTCCAAAATTTCAAGGAATGTGCTAAGCGTCAATGGGCAGAACCTTGTTGCTTCTGGGGAAATTTGGAAAACTAGAAAGGAGAAATGGGGGACATATGCTGTGCTTATGGGGGAGAATGGAGGGATGCAAGAAGTCCCTGATATATACAATGAGCTTGTAGAAGCAATAACGTGTGCAACTCTCTAACAATGTCATATATTTAACTCTAATAAATAATCATATATTTAACTTTCATACCCCTATCTATTTAGGAGATTGAAATGCACATGTTGAAAGAAATAGTCCAAGTGATGTCATATAAATTTGAGATTAGATGATAGGAGGATCCAAGTTTCAATACTGAAAAGAGGTGTTGTAGATTATTTAAGTACTCTAGGTATTGAGGAATGCAGATAACTTTGCTAGCCAATGATAGGGCTAGAGGAAACTAAGAGGGTTATCAGTGAACTCGCTAGCGCTCCTTAATCCTCAGGACAGAAGCAGCTAGTCAGCCCTAGTTGTGCACTACTGCAGGATCCTCAATGGACCATATGTCAATGGCCTGTTTGTGAAGCAGAGCACAGCACACACCGAGATTATACATGCTGGAAGGGGAGGGAGAGGCACAGAGACTGGCTGCAGCTGAAATGCACCAAAAGAAGATTCCTAGGGAAATCTACTAGAAGTAAAGCTGCTCAACAAATTTTCAGTGGAATGTTTTCCCATCAAATCAAACTTTTCTGTGGAAGCGTGTCAATTTGATAAAATTCTGTTTACAATAAGTAGATACATAAAGCTGAAGCATGTTGATAATGTCAAAATGTTCCATTTCAACATTTTTGTAATGAAATGGTGTGATTTTTCATTTCAAAATGACTTTTTTCTTATAAATTATGATATTAAATAAAAAGTCAAAATCAAAATGTTGATGTCAGGTAACAATAAACTAGGTGCATGAATAACATAAATAAGGTAAGGAGAAAAGTAAGATCCATGCCATACTCAGAACTCTAGAAATCTAGAGACCTTGGTTGGTGAAGCATTTATTGTATACTCAATATTTTCTTTAAAAAGATGTGTTCTATAGATCAGGAAAAAGTCAGCCTACTACAGCAACTTAAGCCATAAATTTGACTTCTTCAGAGTCATTAATCCCGTTTAGAAATGTTATTCAATAGAGTCATCAGTGCTAAATCCAGAGTGAACTGGGTTAGATCATGTGCTTGAAGGAAAGACAAATATCTGAGCTAAAGCAATGTGCTCAAGGAGTTTGCATATGGGAGGAGGAAAAGAAACAGATGACAATAATAAATTGGGAATCTAGGTAATTGCTTTTTCCTTGTTTTCTAGAATACACACCAAAGCATATTTTCAAGTGAGATAGAATTAATGTAAAAATCAATCCCTAAAGACAAAACAATAGAGTAGAGTCTGTAAAGCACAGAGCCCTGTATTTAATCCTGAACTTCTTATTTAGAGAGGAGAGAGGAGGGGATTTGTGTATGGTCAAGGATATTACTTGTGTTTGAGGCTTCACATTTTTCAAGAAAAGGTTTTAGTAAACTTGGTAGGTGATAGGTTGTTAATTGGCTTTTGTCTCAAATAGGTACCTGTCACAAGTATCATATAATTGTTCTATGATGAAAACAGTTAATCATATTTAAGTGTAATTTATGCATATAAGTATTGAAAATACAGTATATAGATATACACGATAAATATTCTTTTTCACTTTTTAACTAGAATCAGTTTTCAAATATTGTTTACACAACAAAAGTCATACATCAAGAAGTAAAGAGTGGCCTAGACATGACATGACATGTTTTGTAAATTTTCAGTCAGGAACAATTTGTCATACTATTTCCAAGCAGAGCTCTTTCAAATTATGTAAAGCATGTCTTCAGCAACTATGCTTCTGTCATAGGATGCATATGGAATTTGCAGCTTATTAAGAGCTTATTAGGTGTGCTCAAAATTGTGTGAAAGAAACACCTCAGTGTAAGAGTCTGTACTTGTGAATTATATTGAAAACTGACTAATTATATTGAAAACTGATCTAGTTTCAAAATTATCATGTCAGAGAACAGCCATGGTGCTTCTATCAGCAAACAGAAGTACACATTAAATAATAACACCACAGTTAAGACAATTACAAAGTAATAACTGCGGAAATCTGCATCAGGGTTATCCCAATAGAAACCATACCAGATATACCCTCAAAGCCCCTCGTCATTAGGGAATCTCTGGGACTCTCAGGTCCTCTATGCAGATTCTCCATGGGTTTGCATCAATTCTGGCCACAGCAGTTCCAGATCCCTTCTCCACTTCCTGGCAGCGGTCTAAAGGAATCATGTTACCAAGGATCATCTGGGTGCCAAAGACCCTTGTAGACAGTCCAGTCATAGGTTGTATTATTTTTCTTTGTCAGTTCCACAAGGCTGGAGGAGGGAATGCTGTACTCCCTCATAGCATGTCCCTTTCCCTCCATTTCTCACACTTCATTCAGTCCTCCTTTGCCCAAATAGTTCATGCCCCCACACCATATGTCCAGGTACTACTAGGGCAACTTTTCCACATGAGACAAAGGTTAGTTCTACACATGGAGGGTCACCTCAGAATGCAGATCTGGGGTGCCATCTACTTATCATCATCAGGATATCTTAGAGGATTCCAGGGAAGTGTATTTTCTTCATCCCCTTTTGTTCCTTCAACACTCAGTCTCTCCATCTGTTCTTTTACATTTATATCACTGATGTATTTCAGGTCACTTTTCATTACCTGACTTGTCAGCCTTTCTTACTCCATCCAGACTATTGGCCTGTCTATTAATGTTTCCTAATCTGTATTACATCTGTCAGCAATCTCCATGAGCCATCTCTGCCTCCCCCATAAGTTATGGTTTTATTTTCCACTCCACTTGACTTCCTATATTACCTCATTTATATTTTAAATTTTGGCTTTGATTGTAACTTTCTACTTTTAGGAAAAACTCCTGCTACTTTAAGCTTTCTCTTTATGTCACAGTTGCAGTCACTATCCTACAGTTTCTCATTGCCCAGAAGATAAAACCATCAGCTTATTCTATTATATGTACTCCAAAAGCAAAATCCAGTCTTGTTCCCACAAGGAGTCTTATGTTCTCTAGTTCTCAGACCAGCATTTGCAAATCATTTGCATTATGATGCCTGGATATATAAACAGAAGTCCTTCAGTGAATGTTTTCATCCAGAATAATTAATGTTTTAAAGTTTAATGTATTTTATCTTGTGATTTGTTCTTTCAGTTATGAAATAATAAGATGTGTGTGTAAAATCATACCCACACATATCGAAAAAGGGAAGGACAAAGAGAAGGAATGCCTGGGCCAAGTTAGCGTGTGAAGCCAAATGAATCTGAGTCAGCAGACATAAGGATGGTAACCGCTGAGTCCTGATTCATTTCCTTCCATTAGTTTTCCCTATCAAATAAACTGAAGTTTAAATTACCAGCTTTAGAGTTTAATTTATTTTTCCTAGTCAAGCAATTAACCATATTTATAGAGTCCTGTCTCTAGTTCTGAGCAAAAATGCTGATAGAGGTGACATAGAGAAAAGGAGAAAATTTAGAGGAATGTGTAATTACATTTAACAAGCTAATACATGACAATATTTAAATATGTAGAAATAACTCTGATGCATCATAGTTGTTTATTAGCTGTACCCACTTTAACTGAAAAGTTGTGAAGGCTACAACATTGGTGAACTATATACCAGTTTGCATGATAGGGGCACAAATAAAAGTGCTATAACTTTTTTGATGTGTAAAGTAGAATGGATAATGTGCTAGTTTATTAATATATCCTATGTCAACAGGAAAAAAAAAACTTTACCATACAGAAATATTTGTATAGTCTTAGTTCTATTTATACAGACCATGAGCGTGAGTCTATACTCATCACATCAATCATAAAGCTCCCATGGATTTCAATGGTGCAAGATCAGACCCCGTAAGAATATACTGTTTTTTCTGGGATAAACCCTTTTAAGTTTCTCTTTACTACACTTTCAAAGAAATTTTAAATGGACCACTGCATTATTTTCATGCAGTTTTATTTACTGTGCTCTTATAAACAAACTTGCATGGATGAAAACACAGTCATGTATGGGGTGTAAGAGTTCTAACCAGATTTTTTTAATTTAACTTCTTTTTCAGTAAGAAGGGGCTCTTGTGTTAAGGTATCTTTTTCCTAAATAGTATCATCCTAGTTCCCTATTCTCTGCTCTCTAAACTTCTGTATATGCTGTTCCATACATTCTTTACAAATATACGAGACTGGCTTAACTTGTTTGAAAAATCAAGGCCAGGACACTATTTCATTGTTTTTCTATTTCTTACTCATCATAAAAAGAACTTGAGTTGCTAAATCTACCTAGCTCGCACCATAAATCTCTTAAATAAAGAGATGAAATAGTGGTTTAATCAAAACTAAGAAGCGTTCTTTGCTCAATAAGGCCCTGATTCAGACTGAAATCAGAACAACTAGGTATTTATTCTCTAAGTACCTGTCTGAAATGGAGCTTAAATCTCCTGGTATGGAAAAAATATGAAAAATATTAAAAGAAAAGGTTGAGAAATAATTTACCCCACCCCCTTCCCCCCTATTGAAAGTTTTGATTTTTCAGTGAAAACTGAAATATTAGACAAAACCCAAAACTTTTGGTCAAAAGCTGAACTATTTTGGTTGGGAAATGCTACTAAGATGTTTCATAGGCATTGGAGTTTAGGTATCTCATGCTCCTTTTCTCATCTATAGGCAAGACTCCCTGATCAGGTTACATCTTCCATGATGCATAATTGTCTCCCTTTTTGAAGAGAGGAGGTAATACATTATGGGAATCTTTGACTATAGTTCATCATGGGAAATGTAGGTCAGCTGGGCAGCCTAGCCCAGGGATAATGGGGACATGAGGTAAGAAAATACAATTGCCAAGAGCACAGTAAGCAGAGTATTCAGATCTAAATATTTTGGGTTCAGACTAAATATTTTGGTTTTGCATGTTTGGTTATTCAATAAAAATTAAAAATGTCAATGGAAAGCAGATGCTTCTCATGAAAAATTGTGTTTAACCAAAAACCTAATTTTCTGGTGAAAAATAATTTTTACCAAAAAAAAAAAAAAATGACCACTCCCAATGGAAATGATTCTCTGGAGATGAGTCCCAATTTGTCTGACTGGAAAAGAACCTGCAAATCTTCTGGTACTGTTTTGTTTTTGTTGATGATCTAGAGGATACGATATTGGCTTGATTCTGCTACTGTTTCTCACTTAAAGTAACAGCTTAATCTGTGAAAGGTACTACTAACTACTTGAAGTGCAAAGTACAAGTCAGTGTGAGCAAGGTAGCCAATGAGGCATATTAAATTCTGGATTATCTTGGTGCAAACTATTTGCTCAGCTGTAAAAATTATTGACTGTGTGCTTATTTTATGATAAGCTTGCTATTAATTGTGGAATTTATACAAGAGATATCTCATCTTATCTTGCAGGAATTTAGTGTATGCATAGTTTCAAAGGTAGCAGTTTCTCTGAAATAAAAGGCATTTTCAAAAATTAAAATTTCAGTGAAAAAGAAACAGGAAACATATCTGGTAAACTTTTCTTGATACTCACTTCCCTACACAATTTTCTCACTTTTAAAAACCAGTTCTAGTAAGGCATTTGAATAGGTATTTTTAGAGATGCTAATTGCACCTTTTCTTTAGCCAGGAAACAGTCTCAGATATCTGGAAAATGCCAGTTAGGCAAAAGCCAAACATCTCACAGACATGTGTCCATTTGATGAAAGTTTGCTTCAAAGTAAAATTGAAAAGAAGGATTTTGATAATATCAAAAACATTCCATTTATCTTTTTTTTAAAAAAATATTTCAATTTTCTGTTCCAAAATGATTTTTTAATTTTTTATAATATAATATTGTCACAGTTTCAGGGCAACTGCTTCACAATTCCCCAACTGTGATCCATTCCAGGTGTTCCACTCATGTCCCAGGACTCCAATCGTACCCTGTCCCTGTGTAGGAAATTTTGCCCTCTCCCTTCCCCTCCCCAACCCCTCCCCCAGCCAGGGAACTTTAAGGCTTCCCAGCTGCCTGCCCTATTCCGTGATATCCCAAGCTAGTCTACCTAAAAAGGCCATTGTTTTGCTTTCTCTGTGAGGGCTCTTAACAACATATTTCCAGAAGCTGCAAATAATCACATAGATTTCTCTAAGCAAGCACAATTATCCTTAAGGTACAAGAATTACAAAGACAGCACATAAAAACAATAAAAGAACCTATGCATATACTAAAAAAAATTACTAGAAGTCATTTATAATTGCAACATAGGGTTCTGGTGTCAGTCCTTCAAACACCAGAACAGAGTTTTTCCTGCGGTTACAAGTTTATATCAGTCATAACTCTCTTTAAATCAGGAACCAGAATGAAGGTCCCAATCCAGTTTAAGCTCCCAAAAATCCGTTTTTTTGTTTTGTTTTGGATTGTTGAACTGTGGAACCCAATTTGAACCTGAATATGCAATCGTCCCCAAAAGGAAGTTACTCCCTGGGAGTGTTATCATGTGAGTAATTTGTCTTAATTTTCCCCTAACGCTTTCACTTCCCGGATAAGTGGCGGTAACTTTCCCTCTGTGGAGTATATATAATCCCTGTCCCATACAATATGGTCTCCCAAAGATACTGCAGAAAGTTGCCCTATCTCCCACAAACACAATATATAAAAGTCAAAATCAGAACAAAATGTTTTTATCCTGTTGGAAAAAACCTTTCCTATTAACCAACAACGTTGCTTTAAAATTTTGATTTGTAGGAAATTTAGTATTTTTTGTTTTTGTTCCATTTCAGAATGGTAAGAAATTCAAATTCTCAATATGTGCCATGAAACAAAAAAATCCATGTCTCACCTAGCTGTAGCTTGAGTGAGTATAAATAACAGTGAAGCAGCAGTAGCATGAATAGTGGCAGTTGTACCTCAAATTAGTATGGATGTACTCGAAGCAGTTCAAGTGTGCTTCCTGTATTGCTACTCATGCTACCACAGCTACACTTCTATTTACACCTCTGTTAGCTCACTGAGAACTAGTGTGAGTATGTGTATATGAGCAGGGGAATCACACCTCTACCTCATATTGTGGTTCTCATAGTACTGTACAGCAGTGGTTCTCACAGCCGGTCCACTGCTTGTTCAAGGAAAGCCCCTGGTGGGCAAGGTTGGTTTGTTTACCTGTCGCATCCACAGGTTTGGTTGATCGCGGCTCCCACTGGCCTCCGTTCACTGCTCCAGGACAATGGGGGGCTGCGGGAAGTGGTGCGGGCCGAGGGTTGTGCTGGCTGCTGCTTCCCACAGTCTCCATTGACTAACCCGAACAGCAGCTAGTGAGAGCCGCAATTGGCCAAACCTGGGGACGCAGCATTTAAACAAACTGGCCCGGACCGTCAGGGGCTTTCCCTGAACAAGTGGTGGACCAGCTTTGAGAACCATTGCTGTAAAAGTGAATTCATGTGGCTATCTTATTAAAGAGCTTCTCATTTTTCATTCCTCTTCCCTAGCTGTTTACTCTGTGCATTTGTATAAAAATGGTTGGGCCTTCATTGGTTTCTACTTCTTTTACCACATCTGAAGACAGAATCTGATATATGACAGTTCATTTAGTTGCTCTAAAAATTATGATGATGTCATAAACATCAGATTATGACTTTAGGCTGAGAAAAAGCAGTAGCAGCAGATGGACTCTTGAGAAACAAAGATTTGGTTTTCATGCAAATGTTCTTGGTAATAAAGAACAGTGGAAACGAAATATAGAAAAATATATAAGATATAAACAGAATGGCTTGTACACAGAATGTTTTTGAAAGTCAGCTGCTCTTAAAGCAAGCCAGAATAAAATGACTCAAGAGAGACATTACGTGATTCAATTACTGGACTGTTCAACTAAGTATATTTTATGCAAATCCTAATCTGAGTTCATCAGTTAAACTATCTGATATGGTGCTATACTTGAGTATTGTAAACAGATTTTAAAAGAAAACACTGCACAGCAATATCTCAAAAAAAAGATATATTGGAATTGGAAAAGGTTCAGAAAAGGACAACAAAAATGATTAGGGGCATAAAACAGCTTCCATATGAGGAGGGATTAATAAAACAGGACTTTTCAGCTTGAAAAAAAAAACACAATTAAGAGGGGATATGAGAAATGTCTATAAAATCATGACTGGTGTGGAGAAAGTAAATAAGGAAATGTTATTTATGTCTCATAACACAAGAAGTAGGGGTCACCAAATGAAATTAATAGGTAGTAGGTTTAAAACAGAAGGAAATATTTCTTCAGACAATGCACAGTTAACCTGTGGAACTCTGCCAGAGGATGTTGGAAAGGTCAAGACTGAACAGGGTTCAAAAACAGAACTAGATAAATTCATGGAGGATAGGTCCATCAATGGCTATTAGCCAGGATGGGCAAGGATGGTGTCCCTAACTTCTGTTTGCCAGAAGTTGGAAATGGGTGACAGAGAATGGATCACTTAATGATTATTACCTGTTTTGTTCATTCCCTCTGAGCACCTGGCATTGGTCACTGTACGAAGACAGGATACTAGGCTAGATAGATCTTTGGTCTGACCCAATATGGCCAGTCATATGTTCCTATGTTCTGATGTGATATGCACAATAAATACACAATTTCATACTACATTATGTGTTCTGAAGGGTAAACTTAAATACGCAATGGATTTTCAGCACAAATAATGTTATCAGTGAAAATATAGTTATGAATAGAGCTTGGAGAATACCGTAAAATATTCACATTTATTTGACTAAAACCAGGTATTCACTTTGTTTGCAACTCTTTTTATTCAGTTTCTTGGAATGAGTCTTAGGCAAGATTTTTTTTCTCTTTTTGTTCACAAGCATGTTAATAGAAAGCAAATATATTCTCAATATTTGTTTGGTTTTGCAGTTGGGCAGAGGTTCATTGGAAAAGTATTTGTGAGGCTGTCTTGAAATTTGTTCTGTTTTCCTCCTCACATTATTATTTTTTGTTTTAAAAAAAGAGATTGTCAGTGAACTAGGGATCTGAAACAACAGCATATGACAGGTGATTAGTCACACATGACAATTAACAATAGTTTCAGACAAATTCAAAAAGAAAAGTTTGCAGACAATCCCCTGGCTGAAATACACCTGGATAAAATGTTGTTTGAACAATTTTTAATAACAGTCACATTTATAAAAATAACTTGGATAATTCCTGAAAAGGAAAAAAAGGTACAATGTGATTAATCAATTATTTGTCTATGTAACTAGGCTGTTGTAGGTTCTCATGACCAAAATGCCTGAGTACTTTACACTGTGCTGTGTTTTTCTCATTACACCTCTATGATGTAGGGAAGAATTATTATCTCTATTTTATAGATGGAGAACTTAGGCAGAGAATAATTAGTAGGGTCAGACAAAAATTTATTTGAAATATTTCTGACAAATTTTATTCAAAATGGACATTTCTGTGGGAAGTGGCCATTTTCAATGGAATTTTATGGGTTTTGATAAAAAAAACCCCACAACAACAGGACAAACCCTCAAAAAACTGAAAACTTTGCGTTCCAGCAGTTAAATTAAAAACTAAACAAATTTTGTCAGAAAACAGTTTTTTTTAATGTGATTTTCAGTGAAAGCCCCTAAACTTCAGATTTTTTTTTTACATAAACAAAATTCTCTCTCTTTTTTAAAATTACTTAGTGGAGATTAAAAATACTTCCCAACCAACCCTGAAAATTAAGTGGTTTCCCAAGCTCACTCAGGAAGTCTGCTGTGGAACGAGGAACTGAATCCATATTTCCTGAGTCTGAAGTCACTGCCTTAATCACAAGACTATCTTTTCTTTCTATTTGCTATGAATTGTAATGAAAATTCCTTTTCTCTCTACTCCCTACAACCTAAGATGTGGGAAGGTTTTGTCTAGGTCAGCATGAGCAGAAGGGGAGGGAGATGGGGTCCCAGCAATGGTGCTAGTTGAAAGGGTGTCTGGATGGATCGTTGGAGGGGAAGAAACGGTGATGGGATGGCTGAGGTGGTATAGATTATAGAAGGAAGATTACCTGTATTGGAATGAATTATTACCAGATATTTCCCAGATGTGTTGTTAAAGTTCTGGCCTAATAAACAATAATCTTATTGTCTTGTCTTTCTTCTTGCAGAGTCCAAGACAATAGCAGCCTTTCTTTGCTCCAACATAACTTCTTGATATTATATTAAAAATAAAGTACATATATTAAAATAATAGTCCTTTATGTAATGTAAAAAATATTAGCCATGGTGCTGTACACCCTTTTTAATGAGCTAGTATATGTTCAGAAAGAGGACAGAGTTTCGGAGTAGAATATTCATAAAGTAACAAAATGTTTTAGGACTACTTGTCCTACTAAAAGTCAATAGGACTTGTGTTCCTGAGACACTTACATATTTTTGAAAATCCCAATCAGAATGAATAGATTTTTTTTCCAATTAAGTTTTATCTCCAACATAAATGTACTATATAATATAAACAACAACAATATTAAATGGCAAAATTAGCAATACAGTGTTTTCACAAGTGGGATACTTCCACCATTATCAATAAGATGAAATACATCAAGACTATGTGCATTTGATTGCACTTATTTTCTTTGATTGCAAATGGCTACTGTGAGATATTTTGAGAACTACATTGTAACATAAAGTACATACACAAACTCATGGTTAGTTCTGGTCAAAGTTATATAAATAATTGATTGAAGAATGGTGTTGTGAATACAAGTGCCTATTAGGCTTTATTCTGGTTTGTGGGGTTATATTATATGTTATTTATGAATATTCAGTAACTGATTCATTAAATGGAAAATTTGATACAAAAGCTCATTATTCTTTTTTCTTCTTTTCAAATCTTTCAGCATTCCAATAATGCTGCATTGTAGGAATGTAGGCTTGCACTGGACCTGAGTGAACTATGGTTTTAAATTGAGTTTGAATATTAATATACAGGATAGACCCAATGAATGGTCCAGTAAAAATGAGATCATGGGAAAGAAGGGTGGTTTCTTTTACACTTGTAGAGACCCTTAAAACACCAGTGTTATCTTTCTTCAAGTTTGGGTTGCTGTAATAGATATAAAGAAAATATGGTTAGTTGGGCATGAAGTGAAGTGAATAATTATTCATATAAGTTTGTTTTAAAAGCAATGCTTAGTCTAGAAGTTAGGGAGAAACATATCAAAACAAGATAGGAATTAAACCTAAAAGAGAGCAGGGCACAACTCAAAAATTCCCTTGTCTGGTTTTAGCTTAGGTACAATAATCAGTAATGATATCATTTATTTATTATAGTGTATAAAACATAATGGTTTCTAAGGGGTTCTCTCCCAGAGCTTTACTTTACCCCTGTGGAGTCACACCATGATGGGAAGATATTTCCCAGGCTTGATCTTTTTGACCAGTGCTTATAACTGTATTGTTGCTAGAATAGAGAGTATAAGGCATTTTTGATGTAACCAAACAATAGGCTTTTATACTAATAAAGTAATGCATGTGTGGAGACTGAATCATACTAATAATATAGACTTATTAGGAAGATGATTTCCAATATTGATGCAAATATCAATGATGAAAATAGGCTGAAAATTATTAAATGAAACTATTTTGTTAATACATGCAAATACGTACAGAAAACAGCAATCGTTCATGTGTGATCTGTTAACAAAAAAGGACTAAATTACTATTAGAAGTATGGTTTTGGAGACTTCAGTTTAGCCACACACTTCTTGTGTGACTTTGGGTAATTCAATTAGGACTTTCTGTCAAGTTGAGTAGTGACATCCTCTACAAATAGTTCCATTAATTTCAGTGGGGCTACTTTCATAAAAAAAGATATTTCTTGGGATGAGTAAACATGTCAGAATCCAGCCATTTATGTCTCTGTGACACAAATTGTCTTTCCCTCCACCCTTTGTCTTCTCTATGTAGATTATAAGATCTTTAGACTATGAAATTATTGTATTGTACTATGTGTGTACAGTGACAAGCACAATAATGCCCCAGACTTCATGAGGCTTCTAGGTAATACAGCTATTAAATACTAATGGTAGCAAAGTTCAGACAGATCCAGTTACAGGCTATATTCTAATATACCATCATGAATCAGATTTTGAATACAACTTTTCTCATTCTTTTAATTTATATCTTCTAATGATATGTAAAGAGGCTTAAAAATACAAACATAAAAACATATATTTAAAATATTTTTTTAAATGCTGTACAATAAAAATGTACATTTGATCTGTCTCTTTCTTAGCTAAATAATAGGAATTCCTTTTACTGGTGAGCTCCAGGTACAAAAGAAGTTTATGCTATTACTCTGTGATAGTCTTTATATAATAGCAATTCTATACAATTTGGTTCCTTCCTTGCAAAATCCTTTCATTCCCACAGGCCTTTATTGATCATTTTTCAATCAATTGACCACAGTCTTTTACAAAAACCCAAATACTAGACATGATAATGAGAATTCCTGACCCCTTTCAACTGAATACTTGACCATGTTAAAGTGAACATTCAACACACCTACAACTTCATCACTAGCAGTAATTACAATCAATGAACACTCTACCTACTAATGCACTTTGAAAGATTGAGAAAAGAGAGATTGCGTAGTAGATATGAGGAGACAGGGTTATATGCACTATATATGTGACTGGATAAATTGAATTGTTGAATCAGGAACCTTTAACTGTCACACTTGAATTCTGACCTCTAAACTATCACCCTGCAACTTCAAATTGCTGTCATTAAAAACAATAATAAATCATCCTGCTAGAAAAAATGCCATTCTTTCACCCTGAAAGTGGATTTTTTTCTTCCTCTCCTGCATCTAATTACACTAGTACACGGTGCAGACATGTATAGTTGGACTTGGACCAGTGAATTCACTGAAAGCTGGTTTCACTCAGCACCTTTGCAAGATCAGATGTATAATGAGTATAATAGAGTGTATTCAAACATTTTTATCACACATCCTTCCCCTCCTCTTTCCTTGCCAGATATTATTATAATTGTTGGAAGAATAAATACGGTATACTGTCTCTCAGCAGATGTAGAGAATAAGAACTAAATCCTTAAATCCAGGAGTATGTGGGAGATGGAAGTGAAACAGGGTGGGAAGTAACATCCCCTTGTTACAGCAGCAGAATATTTTCTGTCAGCATAATCTTCACATGCTATATATTTTTACTGTTTTTCTCTACCCTGGAGAGATTTTTCTAACATTTAAATGTATAAATATAAACGTTCCCCCAAGGGGTAAGTAAAAAGACTGAAATAAATATTGATAAATATCCTTGATAAATATGCAGAAAACCTTTTCAGTGCCATCCAGCAAAAGCTAGCATTTTCTCATGCAATGATGATCATCAAATGCCTTCCTCAGTGTTGCACTGGTCTTTAGTGAAATTATATTTGTTTCAAAATATGATAAAATATTTAAAATATTCACTGACATTACATTATTTGTCATTTTAAAGCAGTGCTTTGGAGAAAAATGATGTTGAACATTTATTTAGAGCATATGTAATTGTTTCATGGTTGTCACGTCAGGAGTATGGGGAAATCTGAAGTCAGGCCTAGAAACAATGCCATTCATTAAGGCTGCCATGTTTGGAACTGCTCTGAAGTCTGGATTGGTTTAAGTGCAGAGAGATTAATTCTTGGTGCAGAGTGATTTTAGAATCCCCACCTTACCCTGCTAAAAATATTGAAGAATTATATTATTTAAAAATAATAGATGGGAGCCCTGTACATATACTGTGAATATTCTCCAGCTCTCTCTTTGTGAGCTCCTACTTTCTTGAATTTGCCCTGTTTTGCTGCTTCTCTCTTTTTATTTTCTCTCCCTTTTATACTCTGTAAAATGCACATAATTCTCCATCCTCATCTCCCCTTAGCCTGTTAGCCACCTTTGACATGAAGATAAGGTGGGTGAGGTAATATCTTTTATTGGACCAACTTCTGTTGGTGAGAGAGACACGTTTTGAGTTTATACAGAGCTCTTCTTCAGGTCCTCTTTGCCACAGTCAGTCATGCTCCTCATGTTGAAATTTTATCCACTCTTGGCTTCAGTGATTCTCTCCTCTCCAGGTTCTCCTCCTATCTCTATAAATGGTCCTTGAGCTTGTCCTTCAGAAAATCCTCCTCATCCTTCCTCCAACTTTCTCCATGGGTTCCACAGGGCTGTGTGCTTGGTTCTTTTCTCCTCTCTTTAAACACCTTATCTCTGAGTAATCTCATCTTCAAACACAATCATACATCGATCACACATCTTCTCTGCTGATGACTCACAGATCCATCTCTCTGCTGAAGACATGTCAGCTTTTGTCCAAAATAAAATCTTGGTCTGTCTTTCTGACAACGCCTCATAGATGTCTAGCCACCAGCACAAACCAACATGGTTAGAACAGAGCTCTTAATTTTCCTTGCCCCCCCAACCCATATTGCTATCTTCTTGCTCAATCGACATAGATGATGCCACCATTCTGCCTGTTACTCTGGCCTGTAAACTGGCATCTTCTTTGATTCGAACCTGTCTGTAGGCCCTCACAATCAGGATGTCTAAATCTTGCTAATTCTTTCTATCTCTATGGGTATGTCTTGCTAATTCTTTCTATCTCTATGGGTATGTCTACACTACGGGATTATTCCGATTTTACAGAAACCGGTTTTTTAAAACAGGTTGTATAAAGTCAAGTGCACATGGCTACAATAAGCACATTAATTTGGCGGTATGCATCCATGTACCAAGGCTAGTGTCGATTTCCGGAGCATTGCACTATGGGTAGCTATCCCATAGCTATCCCATAGTTCGCGCAGTCTCCCCCGCCCCTTTGGAATTCTGGATTGAGATCCCAGTGCCTGATGCGGCAAAAAACATTGTCGCGGGTGGTTCTGGGTACAACCTCACCCCTCCCTCTGTGAAACCAACAGATAACCATTTTGAATCTTTTTTTCTGGATGAACTGTGCAAACGCCATAGCACAGCAAGCATGGACCCTGCTCAGCTCAAGACAGCAATCATGAATGTTGTAAACACCTCACGCATTATTGTGCAGTCTATGCTGTACCAGGATCTGCAAAACCAGGCAAGGAGGAGGCGGCTCTGGCAGTGATAAGGACATGGACACAGTATTCTCTCAAACTGTGGCCCCCTGCGCTTTGGAGATCCTGCTGGTAATGGGGCAGGTTCTAGCCATTGAACGCCAATTTTGGGCCCAGGAAACAAGCACAGACTGGTGGGACCGCATAATGTTGCAGGTGTGGGACAATTCTCAGTGGCTGCAAAACTTTCGCATGCATAAGGGCACTTTCATGGAACTTTGTGACTTGCTTTCCCCTGCCCTGAAGCACCAGAATACCAAGATGAGAGCAGCCCTCACAGTTGAGAAGTGAGTGGCAAAAGCTCTCTGGAAGCTTGCAACGCCAGACAGCTACCGGTCAGCCGTGGCGTCGGGGATCAGTTGGAGCTGGGCAAATCTATCTGTGGGGGCTGCCTGTGATGCAAGGCTAGCCAAAGCAATCCATTAAGTGCTCTCTACGAAAGGTTGTGGACTCGTAGGAAATGTGCAGGTCCTGAGTGGATGGTTTGCTGCATGGGATTCCTAACTGTGGATGGGGCAATAGATGGAAACCCATTCCTAGCTTGGGCACCGGGAGGCGGAAACCAGAGCACCAAGGCTACGTAACCTGCAAGGGGTACTTTTCAATGTTGCTGAGAGCACTGGTGGGATACAAGGAACGTTTCACCAACCCGACGTAGGTATGGCAGAAGGTTCAATTGAAGCTCCGTGTTTTCAGGAACGCTATTGTTTAAAGGGCTGCAGGGACTTACTTCCCAGCCAGAAATAAAGTTGGGTGTTTGAATGCCTGTAAGTTATCCTGGGGCCCAGCTACCCCTTGATGCCATGGTCAATGAAGCCATACAATCGGGCAGCCCTTTGGACAGTAATCAGGAGTTGTTTTTAACCTACAGGCTGAGCAAGTGCAGAATGGTGGTAGAATGTGTTCTTTTGGCATTTTAAAGGATGCAGTGCGCACATTTCTCGACTCACTCAGCTCAGTCCAAACAGTGTCCCCTTTGTTTTGCTGTCTGCTGTGTGCTCCACATCTCGTGTGAGAGTAAGTGGGGAACCTTAGTGGGTGGCAGGTGAGGCCAAGTCACAGTCTGGGCGCGAGTGGCTAAGCTCACACGGAACACGAAGGCATATGCGGCGCCGGCGGGCTCAGGTAGGGCGGCTCTGAGACGAATCTTGTGGGTGCGTGCAAAGACGAAAGTGACCACTGGTAGTTGTGTGCGGTAGATAGGGAAGCTGTCGTCGGCCTCAGACCCCAGAACGCACTCGCAGCCACGACGACCTAACCGAACTGATCTTAGAAAGAACCACCACTTTGACGAGGAGCTGGAGTCGCATCAAACGAGACGGGTCTAGAGATATGAGTTAGATTGATAGGAGACACCACAAGGGTATGCTGTAGGTAGAGTAGTGTGGCGTGCATGTCATAGAGAGCTTTGCAACGATCTTGTAGGTTCATCGTGTGGCGCCACGGGTATCGGCTGGCGATCACTTTGATGATGTGCTATTTGTTCTTCACTGTACAGGATGACCCACCAGCCCTTGATTGCACCATCACTTTCTCGTCACTTTGACTATAACACTTCCTCTAACTACGGAAATAAGTCACCTATCGTTGAATATAAAGATGTTTAAATGAAAATCATTTAGTTTAAACTTATTCACGATTTAAACATCTAGAAGAGGTAGATAGTTTAATATAATTTCAGCATCATAAGAAGTAAGCGCGCAGGAGGTGAGATCTTGACAATGGTGCCCGGAGGGGTGTGAGGTTAGTGGTGAGGAGAGAGGAGGGTAAGGAACGGCCACTAAAAATTCAAAATATGGAGAAGTCTTTTGCTGGGCTGTCATGCGGGTGGGAGTGGGGTCGGGTGCCACGGAGCCTCCCCACAGCTTTCTACATGTCTGGGTGAGGAGGTATGAACATGGTGAGGGGTGAAGGTGGTTACAAGAGGTCTGGCAGCAGCATACATGTGATCTGCTTGCTGTTCTGAGTCAACCAGCTGCCAGCCATGCTCAGTTGAGTCACGGTATCGCAGCCCAGCATTGCCTCATGCTCCTCTGATTTTCTGCTGCACCTCTCATCTCTGCGTCATCTCTGTCTCCGTCACTTGGCATCTTTCCTGTAATTTGTTACCCACGCTCTTCACCTGACTCGGAGCTCTTTCCTTCAGTAGGTAGTGGTGGCGGTGTCGTGCGTGCGGCTCTTTCATTGCGGGTCACTTTACCATGATTTTCCGCAGAACAACTTCTAGTCTCCTGCTTCTCTTTTTCATTTTTCCACGCGTTATAACCTTCAGTCACTAGCCTTCGTGGATGGAGTAGGGAGTTTGAAAAATCTGCAGCTGCCTGAGTGAGGGAAAAATGAGAGAGAACTATTTAATAAAATAATTTTACAGAACAAATGTGACGGACGAAGCGTATACTCTTCCATGTGAACACACTATTACACCTGTCGCTATAGGCACATGTGATTTCACTACAAGGTGCATTTTGCAGTCTTAATGTGATTGAGTGCCTTTGGCTCTGGTCGTCAGAGTCTCAAACGTTTCGGGGTATAGGGTTCGGGGCAGAGAAGTCAGCTAGGCGATGGCGACCTGTGGTCAGCCATTGCTTCAGCTTATGCAGCTTGCTATGTCTAGGTTCTATACACAGTGCCTCCTTGGGTCCCAAATACCACCAAGAGACATCGTAGTCAGTGGCTTTTCTTCGTGTTATCATGCAGCAGCAGAAACCACATTTCCCCCATCATTCTCTTGAGGATGAGTCGCTTCTTATTGATTAGATTTGGTTGGTTGGACCCAATGGTTCCTCCTTCAATGGCATACCTCTCACTTTGGCTAGTTGTCTGTTCTGAACTCTTGTATGCGGTATACATGGATTTCTTGTTATTCCTCCCCCCAACGCTGTGGTGGCTATCAGAAAATCCCTGCTAGCAAACGCGAACAGCTCAGTGCCATTCCCACCTCCCGCTTCCTCTGCTTGGCTACTCAAGGAAAGATTTCTTTTAAGCAACAGGCAGAACAGCCCTGCGGGTAGGAAATGGCCATCTCTGTCCCTTAATTAATTCTTGAATTCACCTAGGTTACCATGACTATATACTTCTCCTGAGGAAAACAGCGAGATAAAGAACAATGTTGCTTGAATGCTGCAACACGCGGCCATACACAGGCTAGGCTTTGTCATGCATGATACCAGCTTACTTGCTAATGCTGGGTGTTAGTGTCCTACATGCGAGGACAGAATAAGGAAGCCTGCCAGACCTTCTGCAAGGCTTTGGGAGTACTCCAGGAGAGCTTTCATGGAGTCGCTTGGGGATTTCCGCTCTACATTCCCAGAGAGCCTGTTACAACTTTTTCGCCAATAACTGGTACTGGCCGGAGATGCATTCCAGTACCTCAGTGCAATTATACAGTAACCTTGCTTTTATACCGTCTTTATATATTACAAAAGGACACTCACCAGAGGTCCCTCTGCATTTATTGTCTGGGCTAGGCTTGGGGAGGGTGGGAGGGTAATTCCGTTAGATGATGAGAAAAGCTCCTGGCTCTTGGGGAGAACGCGTGCTGTGGCCTCTACAGCTCTCACTCCTCTTCTCCTTATCATCTTGCCCGCCACAACCTCAGCCATGGCTGAGATGTACCACCCCACACCTCGATCCATGACAGGGTGGAATAGTGGGTGACCTCCTAATTGCAGTCACTCAGCCGTAGAATGGCATGTTTTGGCCCGGACACCGGCTTGCTTCTCTTCTGTTTTCTGGTCAGGCTTATCTGAGCCTCTAACTTTCACCGGCACTGACCTGATTCCTTGTGGGCTCTCTGCAATGGCCTTGGAAATTTTCAAATGTTTTCATTTTGTCTTTGAACAGAGTCTGTTACAACGGAATCCTCTCCCCATGCAGCGATCAGATCCAATACCTCCCGTGCAGTCCATGCTGGAGCTCTTTTTCGATTCTTAGGAGACTGCATTGTTACCTGTGCTGATGAGCTCTGTGTGTTCTCCTGTGCTGGTGAGCTCTCCATGCTGGCCAAACAGGAAATGAAATTCAAAACTTCGTGGGGCTTTTCCTGTCCACCTGGTCAGTGCATCCGAGTTCAGATTGCTTTTCAGAGCATCACAATGGTGCACTGTGGGATACTGCCCGGAGGCCAATACCGTCGATTTGAGGCCACACTAACCCTAATCCTACATGGCAATATCGATTTCAGAGCTACTCCTCTCATCGAGGAGGAGTACAGAAACCGGTTTAAAGAGCCCTTTATATCAATATAAAGAGCCTCGTGGTGTGGACGGGTGCAGGTTTAAATCTGCTAAATTCAGTTTAAACACGTAGTGTAGATCAGGCCTATGATACAGCCTTTCTTGTCCAACCGTAGAGCTTAAAACTCTTGTCCAGGCTCTCCTCATCTCATGCCTCAATTACTGCAACATCCCTTTCTCTGACCTCAACAAATGCAATTTTGCCCCATTCATATCCATTGAGAAGGCTCCTGCAAAAGTCATGATTCATTTCTCCACCCATTTTCACTCACATTGCAGTGGTAAAGGACTACATGATTTGCAAGGCAGTAGAAGATTAGGCACTCTGTCTCTTTTAAAGCACAACCTCTGTGGACTTTCCTGTGTGCTAGCCTTGCAGTGCATTCTGGGCAGTTCTCACCAGGTTGGGGTAGTTTCCCTGCTGATACTATAGTAGCTAGTATATTCAACTTCTATGACCTCCTATAGCGAAGCAAGACTCACTGGTGCAGCATCTCCTGCTAGTTGTCCTGGGAATTAGCTCAATTTCACCCCAGAGCACCCTCTGCAGGCTGGTGTCTTGCCTGCCACTAGCTCCATGTCCCTCCCAGACCCCAGTGCCACTTTACCTTAGGGTTCTGCCCCCAACAGTAACCCACAATCTGGGTCTTCCCTCCCAGGGGAACGCCCAACCCTCTATCTTCATCTTGCCTCAGTGGCTATTGCCAGTCATCACCTAGCCCCCTTTCCCTGGAGAGACTGCATTCTACAATGGCCACTCATCACTGGCAAGGGGGTAGGACCTGCTGCCTTTGCTTACCCCAAGCTGCCCCTCTGCAGTTACAGTACCTTTCATAGGCCTTCAGCAAGGCCTTCAGCCTGAGCGTTTACCAGGTGGGAGTTCGCCAGCTCCCTTTGCCCTTCCTCAGCACTGCTCCACCTCAGATACCCTGCTCCCAGGTAGCTAGCCCTTCCCACTCCAGGGCTAAAGTGAGACTTCTCCAGCTTCTGGCCCACAGCCCTCTTATCAGGACCAGCTGGGCCCTAATTGAGCTGGCCACAGCTGTGGCTGCTTCTCCAGTCAGCCTAGCTTGGCTGCTTTCACTCCTTTTCCCAGGAATGGGGCAGCCACCCAACTATATCTCCTAAAGGTCTTCCATCTATTGCTGCTTTTTTTCCTCAAAATCTGCTTGTATTTCTCCACGTTTGAAGACTTTAAGGTATTCCTTCTGTTCTCATCATCAGGCTCTTCAAATTCCAGCCACATTTTTTCCTCTATAGACTGCATATCTGTTTATTCCTAATAACAGCGAGGGAAGAAAGGAAATGTAACAAAGAGATGTATAAGCAACTAATGCAGTAGAAACAGTGAGTCTCTCATGAGAAATTATCCAGCCTTTTCTTTTATGAACCACCTGGCAAAGAGAACAAAACACATGTTTTATCACAAGTCTAAAGTATGTGATGAGATTTATCTTTACTTCTTCAATCTTGTAATCCTACACATATCACTCTTTTATTTATGGAGATAAGTTCAGACCATGATTCCACTCTCCGTTCACTCACTATATATTTAAATGTATTTAAATCTTCATATTTTCTTGCATACATCTGCAACACTCTTTACTACTGTCCAGTTTTGTCTAATGAGTCATATTTCCAAAGATCACTCTTTTAAGCTTAATAGACTATAGCTTTGTTATTTTTTTTCCTGATACAACCACCTACAACTACCAAGCTTAATGCAAAACTAAAACCGAGTAAAATGTAATGATTTCACATGAGTTTGGCACTGAACTGATGCAAACCTACAAGAACAAAAGACTGGCAAGAAAGGGGAATTATAATGACTGAAAACATCAAACTGCACATAGGTTTATGGACTCACTTCTGAATAGTTAGTGCCTGTAATGCTCATTGAGTCCAGCATGGGGTAAAGTTTTGTATTGCTCCTGCTGGTTCTGTCTCTAGTGCATTAAATTGATGCTATAATAAACAATATTTCTCAGGGTTTCAAATAATCGTCACTTCTTGAAAGCAGGTGTCTTCCTCTGACATATCAGTCATTTCATCATCTAGAGGGAGAGATGGCTATCTCTTTAAAGTCCTCATATGAAGTAGCACAAAATATACGCCTGAGACAGCAAAGAGAAGAACATAAAATATATGGTATCATCAAAGGACAAAGTCTTCAATTTCCTAATTGTGATGAAAGTATTAATTCATTAGAGTCATGTATTGTACTTCCACCCTTGGTCAGCACCTCTGCCCCCAGCTACCACCAATGGGTGATGACAGCATGGTTGCGAAGCAGTTTATGACCTTTCTAATGAAAGCAGGAACCTGTGATTAACTTTATTTTAAAGGAGGAAAGTGAGATTAACTTAATACATTGATCATCCCAAAAGCCACCATTTCAAGCTATAAAGGATATGAACAATTTAAAATATACAGATGTGATGGCTATTTCTGTGTCATCTCATTGCAGGCTGTTTCTTACTCCTTCATTCTGGAGCTGACTTGCTTACCTAATAAGTAAATGACTTCCTTTGCTACAATGCTGTGTCACATTTTCTTGTATGAGGGTGGCAGGATATGCATAGCTTTCCCTAAGTGAACCCACACAACTACTCCATGGCTTAGCTCTTATTAGGGCTTCTGCCAGATTCTCCTCTTGAGCCTAAGGAAGAATCGCATACATTTAAGCCTCAGGTCAAATTCTGCTCTCAGCTGTGTTCATTCAATTGAATATACTGAGATTGCATAGCTATGACTGAGAGTATAATTCGGCCAAAAAAAAATTATTTGCAACACCATAAAAGGGATGAATATGTTAGCCCGATATTCTGCATTTTTTTCAGCAGACATAAAACAACGAAAAATTTATAAATAGAGAATAAATTCTTTAGACTGAAACAAGATAGAATTACAATGAAAATTCTTTTATAATTGTGAAAAAGAAATTTGGGTGTCGGAGAAGTATATACAGTGTTCAGGTGAAAAATGAGGAACAATAATCCTCAGCAAATGCATGGGACAATGAAGAGAATCAGAGGAGAGGAGGGAAATAAAAATGAAAATAGAGCAACACAACAGAAGGACATCCTAATAAAGGGGAAAGAATTCTACATTTAGATTTTGATGACTAATGGATTTTGTTTCAAAAAGCTTCTATGATTCCGCCAGCTGA
The DNA here is from genome assembly GCF_003597395.2 of Chelonoidis abingdonii. Lineage (NCBI taxonomy): Eukaryota > Metazoa > Chordata > Testudines > Testudinidae > Chelonoidis > Chelonoidis abingdonii. The sequence goes on along the minus strand of NC_133771.1, from coordinate 55,328,895 downwards.
ATCAAGTACCCATCACCTCACCATGCCCCAATATTTGAATCTGGCACTTTATTATGAATGGAAACATTTATCTGGATAAAATAAAAACTGATGCAAACCTGTGTATGTTCTTTGAAACGAAAACAAACTCAGATCTCTTTTGAATTGTGAAGAAACATGGATAGTTTTCTTAAAGTTTTTAATATATTCCTGCACTTCCTGATTTCAGCCAGGATAGACAACAGACATATTAAATACAGAGAAAGGCAGTATTTACGGTTGTCTATATACATTTGTGTTCATTTTGTTAAATTGGTTTAGTTAAACTGGTGTAACATTTTATTTTACACTTATTTTCTTTGCATTTAAGCCTGTTCCTAATCAGTTTAAGTTGAACTAAAATAAGCCTGGTTTATATCAAAATATGAGTGTCTATGCAGCTTTCTTCACCAGTTTAACTAAATCTGTTAAATATCACACCTTTTAGTTAAACCAGTCCTGGCTCTGCATGCAGATGATTCATTACATAATTTATAACCTGGTACATTTTTAAAATCCTGCAAAATTGCTGGTTCCCAGGAGACTGCCAGACTGTTTTCTTTTCTTGCTATAGTTTTGAAAAACTCTAATACTTTAGGGAAACAGAAAGAGATGGAGATGTTCAGTTGAGGCTCAGTCCAAAGCCAACTGAAATCAATGAAAAGACTCCCACTGACTATAATAAGTTTTGTGTCAGGCCTGAGGTGGCATAGCTCTTGAAGGCAGAAGCAAAACAAAGTTTGTAATCTGAAAAGAGGCCAGCTAGCCCCAAACTTAAAGGGGAAAAATAAAATAGAAACACACAGAGAGAAAAGCAGCAGCTTCATAGGGAGTACCAATTTTATGACCACAATGATTTCCCAAGATGCACACACACATATAATCATTTGAAATAGGATTTATTTTTATTATTTTGTGTTAGACTTTTCTTTCATTTAAAGCTTCAGTGTCTTTCTATTAGGGTATTAAATAAAAGTCATGTGATAGAGCCTTCTAGGCTGGGCAACCTAGTGGCTAGATCATTGATCAGAGCGGGTATAGGGGGACCTGGGAACTCTTGTTTCACCAGGTCCCATCCCAGGACACTGTGTAGCTTAACCCCTAAACAGGGGAGATGGGTCTCCCTCCAGGCCGGGTGTGTGTGGGGAAGGTCCATGACAAATTTTCCTGGAAAATTTCCTACAAAAGTCTCTTTAGTTTGGGACATAGCCCCACTAGTCTAGCTACTCCACAGTTTGGGTTTATCTGCAGGCTCCCCTTGGCAGGGGCAGGCTTATTTGCCTCCAGTGCATTGCCAGGCAGATCGCAGATCTGCCCTTTCAGGCAGGCAAATAGAGAATTCCTGCCTCCTCGCCAGTCAGCCCCCAACTAAGTCAAGCTCCCTTCTTTTCTCCCGTTCCAGGCCTGGCATTGGCTGTAGATGTAGCAGGGTGGCGCTGGCTGAACCCACAGGTTTTCTTTAACCCCCTGCTCTGTCAGATGGCAGTTTCTTTGCTACTTCACAGGGCAAATAATGTTCCAAATCAGCAAACAGGCAAGCATTGGGGGGGTTTAATCTTTTTTTATTTCCTGATCATTAGATTTCAATGTGACTAGTTTCAGAAAAGGTCCTACTCATTTTCAGGTAAAGAAGTGTTCTAGGAAGGCTCGTCTGTGGAACTATCTCCTTGCATAGTGCCAGAAAACAAGTGGAAATGATGTTCAGATATAAGCTTCTCTTAAGCTAAGTCACTCTTCACAATGAAACCATGCAAACTTTAGCTAGTGTGAGGTTCAGCTATGGAAACCAGACTAACTTAATATTGTGAAAATCTGCATGGCAGCCCTAGAAGTCTTTCTTCAAAGCACATACAAAATGTATTGCTGCCTCGTGATAAATATTATGGTTTAAATTGTTAATGGAGTTGTGTGGGTTCATTTTCATTTCATAATGAAGTATATGAAAACTGGTTATGCAACATGTTATCTAGGTTAGATTTAACCCTTACAATCACCTGTAAAAGCTCACAAACCCATACTGTGCATAGTGCTTATATAAACTCAGTTTCATTTTGATTTTTTTATGCAGGGCTTGAAAGAATTTGACTCTCACAGCAAGAGTGTATAGGGGAAATCCATGCAATATTAAAACTGCAAAGAAATCCAATGACACCTGTACATACGAAAAGTGGGAAAGTGGACTCAGGTCTACTAAGAACAAAGCTAAACTGTCATAATTGTCATTTTGTGTACCAAATGTTTATCTTTTCACATATCTGGACAAAATATGAATTTATTGCCAGTTCCATCAAAGTTGAATATTTATCATCTTTAGTGCTAAAATTAATGGGAGATGGAAATCCAGATCCTTCAGCTGGCTTTGAAAATCTCAGCCTAAACAAATAGCAGGTTAATTGTAGGAGAGATTTACAAATGTCATATCTGAAAGATCACTGTGTTACTCCCATCAGTAACATTCCACAGCTGTAAAACTGCAGCCACACTAGGGTGAATGAAGCTTAATGACTAGATAAATGATGGTTGAGAGGAAAGGTTAAACATTAAGTCAAAGAAGAATTATTTTAAAATATAAATTTATTTATACCTAAGAAAAATAGGCAAAGGTTACAAAAAGAAAAAAAAGACTAGGATATTTAGATGTATGCTGTATCCTTTCCTCCAAATGTTTGCCTATATGTGGATGTTTAGGTCCTACATCTGCATATCTGTAACTCATGTGGATCCTGGTCCAACTCCTATACAGAGAAAAAGAGCTAGGGTGCTTTTGTGGTTAAGGCACCAATGGGGAATTCTGGGATCAATTCCTGCCTCTGCTAAAAGCCTCCTCTATGAACTGGAGCAAATCACTTAATCTCAGTTTCCCCAACTAAAAAAAATTAGGATAACAACACTTCCTTTGTCTCTGTTGTCTACTTCATTTGTAAGTTCTTTGGGGCAGGGACTCTCTTACTATTTACGTTCTACAGTGTCTAGCACAATGGGTATCTGATTTTTCTGGTGGCCCTCAGGCATTACTGTAATATAAATAATGAAAAGATTTTCGTTGACTTGAAGGGGATTTGGTGCAGGCTATGACTCTGATATTGAGGTCAAAGGGACAATACACCTAAGATTGTACAGGATCAGGCTTTTTGACTACGAACTGCCTTGTCTTGTTTTAAAGTGCTCCGTGCACACTTTAAATTGGATAAATAATAATAAATGGATGTTAAGCAATTTGTACTACCACTTTAAAACACAAATCAATGATATTAAGAAAAATAAAAGGTGTCAAAGCTATATGTATGTTTTTTTTCATACAATGTTCTGTAGAAATACTGACTCTCTCAAAGCCTGATTCAATTTTTTTCTTTTTCTTATGCTGTCTTGTTCACCTAGATTTTGTTTTTACAATTACTGTATCAGGAATATATTTTTAAATGTGACACAAAGAGTAACTATAGCAAGTCTTGCTGCAAAGTTGTAAACTGTTAACTCTGCAATATTCTACCAAGCACATTTCCAGCAAATTGAAGTAACAAACAAACATTTTTATACAAAGTTAGTTGTTATAATGTGTAGGTTCTAAGGTAGACTTGCTCTGGATGTGGTTATTTTTGTAATAGTAGCAACTCTGGAGCCTTTAAGCAGGTGACCATCTCTAATAGAAAATAAAATGGAAAAGTTACCAAAGGGCAATCAAATACATTTCCAGGTGGTTTCATATGAATGGAATGGGAATGAGACCTTTCAAAAGGTTAGTCTCTTTCTCTCAGGGAGGTTAAGATTTTAAGTACCCATCTATCTCTAATGTTCACGACTTTGCATACACTGGCTGAAGGCTATGTCTCCAGATGGCTTCCAATTTCTAAGATGTGCTAGGCATTTTGCTGCTGTTTTGAACTAGTTTTCCCCATTTTTGAAGTTGTCAAAAATATCCCCTGAATGCATGTGAAACAAGTGTCTAGTAAAAACTGGTCAATGAGTTGGCCCAGCTTTGAGGGCCCTGAGCTGCCACAGGGAGAATCAGGTTGTGAGTTGCATCCCTCCTGCTGCTGTTGTGAGTGCTGAGCTGACCCAGGAGTTGACAGGTTGCATATCCCCAAACTTGAGGTTGTCTCTAAAAGTGCAAATATGACACTAATGCTATTTTTTTACATTACCACACATCTGTTCAGGAAGTGTCAGCAATTCAATCCAATCTTGTCCTTCACCTGCTTTTCTTCAGTATACTACCCACACATATGGTTGGGTATTTTGCTGCGCCCAATAGCTGTTGCAGTCCTCAATCCCTCCCAAAATGCTTCTCCTTAAATGCACCTTCCCCTTGAATGTCTGCCTCTCATCTGCTTATCAAGATTGAGCACTGAGTATCTGAACCTCGCCTCAGCACCACCCTCTAGCAGTGTTATGCTGGCAACTTGGTCACAATTAAATGCCTATGCTGAGAATCCTAAGGTCATATCTTCCTCATGTCCCTCTTTGGGTGCCCACCAGGAGGCTACTTTTCCATTTGGCAGCCTTGAACAATTCACCCTCTAGAGCTGTCAAATGAGCATAAATAAACATGCCTGCATTTTGTTTAAAACTCCTGTATAGGTAGTCACAAACCAGGCCCATCTGAAGTTGTAGAGTGTTCAGAATTGTAACCTGGATCCAGAGCCAATTTTTTCAAATACTTCTGTCTCTGTGTGCAGCAAAACTAAAACCCTAAACCTGAGGATTCCAAAATTGTGTTTCTATTTTTCCATCATAATTTTGAAATGTTTTAAATTTTCCATGATGCTCTGCTACTGGCAATGAGTACAAAGGTCAAAGTGTTAAATTCTAGCTGTGTAAGCTGTTTTGAAGCACTGAGGTATTTGCATAGAGTACTAAATTGGAGTGTTTATTATTGGAGCCATATAAAGTTCTGTTTACTCACTTGCTTAGTTATGTATTTTTTTCCTGGAAGATGAGTACAATAACATTACTTATTTTATTATGAATTTGGTAGGATATGGTTCTAGAGGTGGTTTTTGCAGATTCTTGGTCCAAGCTCTTAATAACTCTTGCTCAACACAGATAAAAGCATAAATAGAACTTTAATAACCTCAACAGGGAAAGAGACCCTCTTACAAAAACATAATCCAAACCTTAAACAGGCTTGCGAGAGTATAAATATGAACTTTAAAGACAGAAGTATAAGAAAATTAAATGTTTCCAAGCAGACACACATACACACACACAGACACAGAGAGATAATTAACCCTTTTTGGGGTATAAAAAACTTTGCAAAGCACATTTTAAATAAATCTATTCTCCTACCTTAATATAACCAATATTTGTGCTATTTCACATATTTATTGTTGAATTTACCCATTCTTACCAGCCATCATTTCTTGCTATAAAATATATTACTAGGTATCTCATATCAATATTTCCTGAGCACTGGATACAATTAAAGTTAAGTTTTGGTCTATAATATCCATTGTCATGTTTGGATCTTTTCCTTAAATTATTAATTATATTAGTTGTCCATGGTAAGTCTCCTGGGCTTTTCCTTTTCCGTCCTTGGTCAGCTTAATATGTCATCCAAGAGTTTTCCTATTTCACTTATAATGTAGCAAGACAGGCCCAGAGTATAATGCATCCAGGCCAGATGCTATGTCAGTTTTTCAATAGTTATAATTTCCTAACTACCTATTCCATGGTGAGCATAAAGCCTTTTAACATTTCACTTTCTTCCCCAGGAACATTTATCCCAGGCTATGGAATGTGACCTTCAACTTCTGTTATACATACTGAAGCGGAGAATTCATTCAGCCTCCTGGCAATATCAGCCTCATCTGTCATTAACTTCTCACTCTCGTCCTTCAACAGTCTAGTTGACTCCTTGTCTAGCTGCTAGCTTGTTATATAATTTAAGTATTTTTAATTCATCATATTTTTTTTTTTAGTCTTCCTGAGTGTTATCAACCCTGAAAATTGGCTAGGTGTTTTTTCACTCTCCTTTTTCTCCTGTATTATACGTTGTCTCAAGCAATTTCATCTCTGATGTTTTGTGAACCTCCATATTCATCTAATTGTGTAGTGTTTGCCTGCACTATATTTATTACTAACCCCCTTTATACAATCCATTTGCATTTCTTGAGCACCACCCTAGCCTACTCTGTGCCTTTCCCCTGCATTGTTTTATTTTTGACTACTGTCAGTCCCTGCATTCTATAGAGGACTTATCAGTTATAAAACAAACTAAACCAAACCAAATGAACAAACATTTTTCATGGACCAGTATGGCAAACGCTATATTCCTGTTTCTTCCTTTAGGATTTGTCTAGACTGTTATCCAGAATCTCACTAGATTATCTCAGAGTCCCTTCTACTTTTAAGTTTTCAATCTTAGCTTCTGTTTTTACCCTGTGTGAGAAATTCTGGTGCTATTGAAGTCAATGAGAGTTGTGCCATTGACTTCAAATGAGGCCGGGATTTCACTCCAACTCCCTTTCTCTGTTGTTTGAAACATATACTGATTCAGCAAATTGTTGTCATGCTGTTGTATTATAGTGGTGTAAAAATGATCTGTTCACACATGCAGGAAGACACAGTCTCTGTCCCAAAAAGCTTACAGTCTAAGAAGAAAAGCAATATACTTACAGGGTTACAATCAAACTGTATATATATATAATCTGATTTTAATTAAATATCAGATTCATCTATTGCACAGGTTGTCAGCTTTATGTTTTTTTACTCCCATGCTTTCTTAGGATAACTGGTTTCCTAACCTTTCTACATACCTTTTCATTGTTGCACTTAATTCCTATTCCAATGCAGTACCATGAGAGATGTCCAGTCTTGCACAGAAGAATGATTCCCACTGCTATCTCTTCTATCTAAGAATAGAAGAAAGAATGATTACCTCTACATTGTTTTCTCGGGATCCGCTCTCTGTTGGACAACTAAATTGTCATTCACAATAAAGCTGACCCCACTTGTCCAATACATTCTGCTTGACACTTCAGAACAATCTAAATCCTTTATATTAATCCAAAGGTTATTTCCATTCCCCAGGAAAATTTCAATAATTTTCTCAAATATATCTTTCCCACTATTTCTATTCTTAGCTATCATCATTTATCAGCTGTGCAGTTCCATTTTCTATTATTTTGAGCATGGAGTGTGATGCCGCTGAATGGACATAATGTACAGATTGTGGACTGTTACAACCTGCCACCCTTGGTTACTTGGCCAACTGAGGTAAACAGAATTGTTTTCATTATACTTCTATGGAGACTTTCAGTAAGAGAAAAGGAATAATTCCTGTTACCTCTTTGTAGCCACAAAGCCCCACTAAAGTACCCTTTTAAAAAACACACATGGGAGCACCAATATAATTTGTGCTACCGGGGGCTGAGTCACAGAGGCACAGGTAGTTCCAGACTCACGCAGTTCTGCCAAACAATAGTTATCTTACTGCAAAAGGTACTAGTATATAAGAACTTGGTATAGGGGGAAATAGAAGATTCTTTCTGTCAAAGAATTGCACAGTATAATTGAGTTATGAAAGTGTAATAAATAATTAGTGAAATGATATTTTTAAATATAAAAAAAAACTATTTAGTTTAATTTCCTAATCTGTGCCTAATAGAAATGTTACCCTGGAAAGCAAGTTCAATTGGTGTTTCATGTGGCACTCTTCAATGAGAGGATTGTTCTGTTCTATACAATATCAGTACTGGGCATTATGGGCTAGATAGTGCTGTAGACATTGTGATTCAGACACCTTTTCTGGGCACCAGGTAGGAGTGAAAATTAGCTTATTCTCTGCACAGTTGCTTTAGGGAGGGAGCAAGCAGGCAAATATTTTGATAGGTCTGGATTGACTGTATAGGAACATAAAGGGGAGTTCTGATGTTGGCTGTCTTGCACAGACAAGTAGTCCATGTCACAAACTAGCTCTGCAATACAGGAGGTGATTTATTCATGTGGGGCTAGAATCTAATTTTACGATTTGCCCCAGGAGCTTGTAGCTGCACTGCCCCAGAAACAGACTCAGAAATTCACAATTGCTTTCCTGCTCCTTCTTTGCTCTCAGAGGGGGGAGTGATCTAACCCCTTTTTGTGGACCAGCTTACTTGTCCTCTGCACCTGGGCTGCTATCCTAGCTGGTGAGTAAACAGGGGGTTGGAGGGCAGCCAGGGTGTCACACAGTCCTCATCCTTCTCTATGAGCAGGGTGACAGAGGACAAGTTCCTCCCTTTCCCTGACCCCTCTGCTCTTTCTCCACCCATTTGTTGACAGTGGAAGCTAATGGAGCCACTGCTGAAGCCTTCTCCACCACTGGAGTCACAATCTGAATAGAGCCATGGGATGGATCAAGGGCTGTGACAATCTAGCTCTTACTGTCTGTGCTTTGTTATTTGATAGTCTATGTTTTTATATGAGAGCTGTTTGACACATGCAGAGCAATGCCATTATGCAAAAAGAAAACTGAAGACTGAGATTAATGCAGAAAACGAGCATAACTTGGAAATGTGTGTTATTCATCTGATTTGTATACAATGTATAGCTATTACTCGAACAAAAGCTACAAAGTGCAAATTAACAGAAAAACATTTGTCATTTTCATGTTACAGTGTCAGTATTTGCATGCTAGTGATGGAGAAGAGATGAATAACATCCAAGGGAACAACCTACTGTTAATCCAAATGAAGCACTCAAAAAGCACAGAAAGCAGAGTTCAAAGAGAAAGCTTAACTTGAATTCTAGTCCCTGTGCAGCTTAGGCTGCTGTGGCAGCCTGTACAGAGTTTGCGTGTGTGGAATATGCATATGAAGGGCTTTAAAATGTTTTTGACATGCTTCCATAATCAAGCTGGGCAATGCAAGCCACACATAGGAATTGATGGTTTTCAGAAGGCTATAGCTGTCCAAATTTGAGCAGAATTTCATAGACCCAGGAAAAAAACATTTCCCTGATCCAAGGGCTATCCCCTTGCCAACTATCAAAGTCCTACTGAAAACAGTGTTACTATAATTTCTTTAAAAAGAAGCATGGAAATTGTTAAGTAAACTCCAGAGATCATTGCTAGCTCCCCCTATAATAATACAAACTGGACTTTCTTGACTATTTTATGGTAAGATACAGAGAAGTATGTTGCCTTTCTTAAAACAAATTTTGTTGAAATTCCATACTTTAAAATAATGTCAGCTCTATCTGAGAGGAACTGTGACTGAGCTAGTTGGTATTACTTCTGAGGTGCCTGCTACAGCACAGCTATTCTCCCCTGTATCTGACTGTGGCTTAACACCCACAACTTCCTGTGGTGGGGCGACGACTCACTGGCATGGCACCTCCTGCTGCTCATCTTGGGAATTAGCTCTTCCAGCCCAGACCACCTTCTGCAAGCCAGTGTCCCACATGCCACCGGCCCCTGTGTCCCTTCCTCTGCAGTATCCCCGTAGTCTCTAGGTCTCCCCTCCCAGGGGAACCCCAAGTTTCTATCCCCACCTTGACTTAGTGGCTACTGCCAGTCATCATCTAGCCCCCACTCCCTGGAGCTGAATGTAGTCTGTAAACACTCATCATCAGCAAGAGGATCTGAACCAGCTGCCTCTGCCTATCTGTGGGCTGCTTCTTTGCTGCTTCACTTCCCTTTGCAGGCATTTGACAAGGCCTGCAGCCTGGGGTTTTACTAGGCTGGAGTTCCCCAGCTCCCTCTGCCCTTCCCCAGCACTGCACAACTCTAGGTACCCTTCTCACCTCCCAGGAAGCCAGATTCTTCTCTCCCCAGTGAAAGAGAGAGAGAGAGAGTCTCAGTCTCTGGCCCTCAGCCCTCTCATACGGCCAGCTGTGGCCCGATTGGGGTATGGCCCCAGGTGTGGCTGCTTCTCCCAATCAGCCTAGCTTTTCCCCTCCACAGCCCTCTCCTGGGACAATTTTAAGCACTTCAGGGCAGGAGCAAGGTGACCACCCCACTACACTTCTCTAAAGTGTTCAGACTTAGACTGATTTTTGGTTCTTACTGAGATCTTTTCACCAAAAAAGATTAGCAGCGATTGGTTATCTAACATCATAAATGTCAGTCCAAATGAGGTAGGATCAGATGTAAAATATGTAAAGAACAAGTTAAAAATTGCCAGGACCTGATGGAAACACATCCTAGAATACTCAAGGATCTGACTGAGGAGATATCTGAGCCATTAGTGATTATCTTTGAAAAGTCATGGAAGATGGGAGAGATTCCAGAGACTGGAAAAGGGAAAATATAGTGCCAATCTTTAAAAAGTGAAATAAGGACAACCAGTGGAATTACAGTCCAGTCAGGTTAACTTCTGTACCTGGAAGGATAATGTGGAAATAATTAAGCAGTCAATTTGCAAACACCTAGTAAGTAACATTCAGTATGGATTTGTCCAAAACAAAGCATGTCACACCAACGTAATAGCTCTCTTGACAGGGTAACAAGCCTTGTGGTACATATGATATATCTTGATATTAGAAAGGCTTTTGATACTATCTCTCATGACCATCTCATAAACAAACTAGGGAAGTACAATCTAGATGGAGCTACTATAAGGTGAGTGCATACCTGTTTGGAAAACTGTTCCCATAGAGAAGATATCAGTGGTTCACAGTCAAGCTGGAAGGGCATATTCGGTGGGGTTCCACAGATAACAGTTCTGGGTTTAGATCTGTTCAATATCTTCATCAATAATTTAGATAGTGGCATAGAGAGTACATTTATAAAGTTTGTGGATAACACCAAGCTGGGAAGGGTTGCAAGTTCTTTGGAGGATGGGACAAAAATTCAAAATGATCTGGAAAAACTGGAGAAACGGTTTGAAGTAAATAGGATGAAATTCAATAAGGACAAATGCAAAGTATTCCACTTAGGAAGAAACAATCAGTTGTACACATACAAAACAGGAAATGACTGCCTAGGAAGGAGTATTGTGGAAAAGGATCTAGGGGTTATAGTGGATCACAAGTTAAATATGAGTCAACAATATAACACTTGCAAAAAAACCCAAACATCATTCTAGGATGTTTTAGAACACAGGTCAGCAATCATTCAAAGAAGAGTCGTTATTTTGTTTTTGTCTTTAAAATGTAACCCTTCTGCCCATCTGAGTTGGCAGCAACAAGGGCCGGGTTCAGTATCTAGGGATTCCATTTCAATAACACAATGCAAAACTGGCTTGAGCCCTCACCCAGTAACCTGGGACAATTACATACCACCACCCCCGGGCACCTCTAAGAGGCAATACTTCCTCTCTGTCAAGCACGGAGTCTGAGTGTAGCAAAATTCTTTTAAAAACGGAGGGAAATGATGTGGTATTATGTTGGGGAAACACCACAAACAGGATTCATAATACAAACCATGAGCAAAAGACCTACCCCCAAGTAAGTTTGGCAGTATCCTTTTCCCCTCAGGGTCTTAAGTCCAGCGACCCAAAAAATCACCCAAAGTCCCAAAAGTCCAACATCTCAAAAGTCTTTTGAGTCCAGCAACCCAAAAATCACCCAAATGTCCAACAACCCAAAAGTCTCTGTCCCTGGTCAGCGCAGCCCCACAGTTTAAAAGTATATCTGCACAGTTTTACCTTCCAGCCTGGGTGGGGGAGGGCACAGCAGTGTTAGAGGCACCTTTCGTGGTCCGAGGCCAACTGCCCCACATCTCTATGGGGTTCTGCTGCAGCCTTCACCACAAGCCACTCCACCAGCCGCTCCACTCCACCAGCCATCCTGTGAGCTGCTATACCTATTCTGCAAACTGATCTGTTCTGCCAGCTGCTCTACTCCAGCAGTTATCCTGCAAGCCACTCCAGTCACCCCACAAGCTGCTCTGCTCCACCAGCTGCTCAGCAACATATTTTCAGGCCCCCTACAGTACTCACTGATTTTAGCTCTTAGTAATTTTAACTCTTTAGTGATTTCAGTTTATAGTAGGGGTGCCTCAATGCTGGTACACTACTAGCTCAAAGTGACTTCAGTTCAGCAGCCTATAACTAAACTCCTAATGGAATTAAAAGTAGCTCTGCTATTCTACGTAAGAGAAAGAAGGTAGTACAATTGGTTTGCCAGGCCCACCAAAGGGACCCATACCATCACATACAACTACCTGTCACTGACATCTCTCTCAAATCACTGGGTTTTGGAACCCATGTCCCTTGTCTAGCTATTGCTACTTAGTTGATGTTGACTCCCTCTGTCATAAAACAGTTTCATTGTCCTTGATTCACATAATCACGGTAACAACACTTTATTCTTCCTGCCCCAATAACAGAGAATCTGGAGATCCCACAGCAGCCAAAGTGACCATTTGGGCTGCTGTGGGCTCATGCTAGGCAGGGTGGGTGTGCCTATGCAAACAAGATCAGCCCCTGATGTTCTTCTCCACAACTCGCCACAATTCACCATCAGATGTCAGGGTGGAGCTCATCTTGACTCTGCTTAGAAAACAAAATATTTTGAGAGCCACATCACATGCATAGATTCTTGTAGAGTTAGAATTTATCAACTAATAATAAGTGACCATATTAGAATTATTACTACTCACCAATATTTTTAATGTGACTTCTGCCATTTGAATATAAACATGACGGGGCTCCAGGCTGGGGCAGAGGATTGGGGTGCAGGAGGGGGTGCGAGGTCTAGGAGGGAGTTTGGATGCAGGGGCTGACCTGAAGCAGGAGTATGGGGTGCAGGATGGGGTGTGAGGTGCAATATCTGGCTGGGAGGAGCTTACCACTGGCAGCTTTCCGTCGGTGGCACAGCCCAGCTCTGGCCCCATGCTGCTCCCGAAAGTGGCTGCCTGCTGGCACATCTCTGTGTGCCCCTGCACCATCCTCACAGTTCTCGTTGGCCAGGAACCGCAGGGTGCTGACTGCTGTTTTAGAAAAAATAAGGTAAACAAGACACAAGAAGTAATTCTTCCTCCCTAATCTGCACTAATTAGGCCTTAACTGGAGTAATGTGCCCATTTCTGGGCACAACATTAGGGAAAGATGTAGACAAATTAGAGAAAGTCCAGAAGAGAGCAAGAAAAATGATTAACGGTCTAGAAAACATGACCTATGATGGAAGATTGAAAAAATTGAATTTGTTTAGTCTGGAGAAGAGATGACTGAGAGGGGACATGATAACAGTTTTCAAGTACATAAAAGGTTGTTACAAGGAGGAGGGGGGGAAATTGTACTCATTAACCTATAAGGATAGGACAAGAAGCAATAGACTTAAATTGCAGGAAGGGTGATTTAGGTTGGACATTAGGAAAAATTTCCTAACTGTCTGGGTAGTTAGAATCTCCATCATTGGGGATTTTTAAGAGCAGGTTAGACAAACACCTGTCAGGGATGGTCACATGCTGAGTAGCATGGAAGAATTACCTTTTTTTTCTTTCTTACAACACTCCTGATAATGCATCTCAGAATGATAGTAGCTCCTTTAGCAATAGTACTACATTTTTGGCTCATGTTTAGTTTGTGATCCACAATAATCCCAGATCCTTTTCTGTAATATTCCTTTCTAGAATTCATTCCTCATTTCATATTTGTGCAATTGATTATTCCCTGTGAAGTGTAGTACTTTTCATTTGCCCTTATATAATTTCATCCTGTTCATTTTTCCAGTTTGTGAAGATCATTTTGAATTCTAATCCTGTTCTTGAAAGTTTTTGCAATCCATCCCAGGTTGGTATCATCCCAAAACTTTATAAGTGTACTCTCTGTGTCATTATCCAATTTATTTATGAAGATATTGAATAGAATCAATCCCAGGAAATTCCCAGCAGAACCCCACTCACTGTACCCTTCTAACTTGACTCTGAGCCATCACATACATATCACATTCTCCTTGTTTTTTTTTCTATACTTGACTTTCTGCAACTTTAATTTTTGCATTCAAAAACTGCCTTCCTATTTGGTAAAAGCTTTGGTCTAGATAATTTTCCTGAGAACTCTTCATAGAGAGGACTCTCTAAAAGTGTAGTGGGACAGATGCACATACTGTGTTGATAAGTCCATGGTGAGCAGGAGTGTTGTTGGAAGGCCTGCATCATCCCCCAAAGCTCCTATGGAGCTTACACAGAATAGCCAATATAATCCCTTGATGTATAAGCTTTTCTGTGTTCCTGCCTGCATGAGGGAGCCCTGCTAAATAGGGAGTTCTGGAGACTGTTAAGGGGGCCGTGGCAGTAAAGTTCAGTTGTAATCAAGCTGCTGAGTATCATGGAGATGCCATGGATTTGAAAAACGGTCACATATGCACAAAGCCTCCACTCAGAGCCTTTGTCTCCACAAGGTCTCCTCCTTACCCCCACAGTGGAGGTTACCTTATAACTACTTTGGAGTGCTTCAGTAGCCACTCACAGTGGCATCCACCTTCTTAGCTCCTTCCAGCTGTTGTTTCTACATAAGCACATTTGTCCTGTGGTTGGTTGGTTGGTAGAAAACTTTAGTACCAGAAATAAAACCTTCCCACAAAAGCTCTCCAGGACAGCAGTGTTCTCTGGTGAATACTTACAAAGCCTGTGTTTGATGCTTTTGCACAGCTGGCAAGTCATTTTATTTTGCTAGCTCTGCTTACTTAGGCTTGTAATTGTTGTAGTTGGTATCTCTAAAATTCTTGCTCTATCTGACTTTATACTGTAAACTGTAATTAAAAGAACTAAACGTTGCTGAAGCAATCAGTCTCCACAACCACCACAACCACCAAAAAAAATGTGTTGACATTACATGCTATCAGCAAGCAGATGCAGCTGACATCACAGTAAAACTGCTGGCTGCCTTAAAAACAAAGTGCAAGTACATTTTCCACAACAGGCTTTTTAACCAAATTATAGTATTTCTGCATAATCCAATATCTAAACCTGCAAAGCACCAGAACATAGAACATGGTTATACACATCACATTTACTATCACAATTTACATTCCACCCCCTCTTCTTTTGTAAATTATCCAATCCTACCATTGCCCTGTTAAATACCTTTTATTCTTTCAGATCAACAAAATATGTTATCTTCCTTATATTGTAGCATTAGTATGTTTTGTACTAATTATTTTTCTGTCTTGACCTATACTTTCTTTCACAGAGAAGTGAAATAATCAGTTCCTTTACTTGGCATATGACTCTTGTCTCCACCTCATTGTTTTAAGATGATGCTCTTTCTTGCTGAAAATTCCTTTTAGTATGATCGAGCAACGCTTGATCATGCCATCTACTGCTCTATCAGAAAAAGGATGAGGATTTTCTTCTGATCTCACTAAATACAAGGGAATATCTTGCCCAATCTCTTACCATTCCACCACACACACACACACGTTAGAGTTTAGTAGCAAACTTTAATCTTGAATATTTTTAGTAAAGGTATTTTACAAGTTTCTTAGTCCACATATAATCCCAACATCTAAATACATATTGATAAAGAGTCATTGGATCAGGTGGGCTAGATCTTGAGTCGCTCACATTGTGGAGGAATGTTCAAATCACTAAGCTATAGTCTCTTGCTCTCTCACACTCACTCTCTTAGTAGGTGCTGTGTGCACTAGATAGGTGTCTGTGTTGTTACATGTTCTTTGTTTTAGGGGGTTTGTTGTTTCCCTTCCTTCTTTCCCCTGGAAGAGATTTTTTCACAGGGACCACTTCAGATGGGTTTAGCAGTGGTTTGACCCACAAGCAGAGGTTCAGTGTGTGCCTGTTGTGGTCTTCACTTTGGAGGATATGTCCTATTGCTGAGGGTAGGTACAGCTATTGGCTTTGCTAAAATAAACTGCCACTTGAAAGAATGAATCTATAGTGATTTTCCTGACCCGGGAGCAGTTTGTGCATTGTTTTGTGAAGGAGGGACTCTGGATCAAGGAGTATTTTGTTCAAGTTTTTCCCCTGTTTACTCCTGATACTAAAGTAGTTTTTTACAATGTCTCTTACTTTCCTTCACAATGATCTGCTAGTGACTGATCACTCCCTTATGGGAAGGTAGTTTCTGTTGTTAAGATGATTCCATTTGTCTGTGAAAACACAGATGCAAGGTATGTTATGTTGTCCTGATGCCAGTTTTATGTGGTTCTAAGTAATCCTGAATAACCCCTGAACCTGGTTTTAAAGTGCCACATAAAAGGGGCAGATTATACAGTATTTTCTACCTCTGAAAACATGATATGTTTCTTTTGTGTTGACTCTGGTTATTTGAGGGGTTCCTGCCCATGCACAGGTGGCTCAGGGGTCCCTGGTAAAAAATGTTGGACCACAGGATAGTGGGGAGTGGGATGGGACATCCAGGAAACAGAGCCTGCATCTTCACTGCCAGATTCTATCTCCTGTCCTTCACCATATGCGGTCTACCATTGTCCAGGGAGCACACCCCCCCACCCCAAGAAACAGTCTGTTGTGACCACATCACTTGTTCCTAGACAAATGAGCCCTGGAGGTTGAGGAGCACCTACCTGCAGGAGAAACAGAGAGAGGTTCTAGAGATGGGAGTGAAGAACAGACCGATGATACAGATTTATATAGGACTATTTCTAAAAGTGTTAAGGCTTTGGAGGGCCCTGAGCTGCTAGCAGTGGCTGAGAAAAGGATAGCATTGTGTTTGGTGGTAGCTCGATGCCTGGAGCTCCCGGTGGGATACTGTTTTCCCTTGCATAGTGATTCCTCAAGCACCAAATCCTGCATACCACAGGTCCAAGCTCTGGAAAAATAGATATGTCAGCTGCTGCTGCTGAATCTCTCTGTTTTGTGAATTATGAGAATGTTACAATGGCAGCTCAATGTTCTGAGATGGTGGAGTGTGAGAGCGATGAAACGAATGACAATGATCTCGACTCCTCTCTGGTTACTGATGTGCCAGCCAGAGAGGAAAGGTGGGTACGATGTGAAAGAGATTAGTGACCTTTTGGATAGCACTAAAGGGAAGCAGGGAGTTAAGACTGAGGCCTATTTCCCTGATTAACAGCACTTTGTTCACTCAGCTGCCCTTGTCTTGAGAGATACCTCAGCAGATCATAGGGAATATTTCCTTCTCAAAAAGTTATTGGACCAGGTGAGGAAGAATGCAAGAATTTTCAAGATGCATAAGCCTCCCCATGGCTTGTTTTTGTTCAAAATACTTCCACTTTCCATTGTTTCTCACTGCTGCTTGGCTCTCTCTAGTCTCTATGGTGCTGGTCAACTTTGGCTCCCTAAATATTAATAGATGGGGATAGTCATAAAAAGGATACCACATTTTTAATTTCTGAGACAAAAATGGGCTGATGTCCTTTTGCAAGAGATGCACTCAGAACCTGATAATCAGGGGAATCAGTTGAAGGAATGGGAAGGGGTAGCTTTCTTGAGCCATGTCTCCAATGTCACTGTTGGGGTAACTGTTCTGTTTTCCCAGGGTGCAGGGGCAGAGATCTGCTCTGTAAAGGAGATTGTGAAGCACTGGCTTCTCCAGGTGGAGACACTTATTGGCACTATTGTTTTCAATCTTGGTACTGTTATGCTCTGACTCTAGGGTGAAATCATGTCTCCTTTCTGCGGACACTTGGTCATGACATGCTTGACTGTGACCCTCATGCTATTATTGTCCTGGGAGGGGATTTCAGTTGCACTGTAGATTATGTTTTAGACAGGAACCATGAGGACTCACACCCTCAGTCAGACAGGAAACTGAACTGCTTCCAGCAGACCTTTGGGCTAGCAGATGTTAGGAGGCTCTCTTACTCCACAGTTAGGTAGTACTCTTGGGTGAAAGGGCTAGATTGAATTATTTTTATTTCATGAAGACTAGTATGAATATGTTTGTTTGGTCTTCCATGCCCCCTACTCACTTATGAGGGAGGTCCTCCTTTCCACCACTGTCCTAATCCTTCCCCTCCCTTTTCCCCCAGCCATTTTGTGTATACTCTCTTCATGGGCCCAATCTTGTAGTCAGCTTCTGTGCATGTCTACCAGATCAGGCTCTGCACTTGAATTAAGTGTCCAAACATCTATCTTCCTTTGGTTTGTCAATTGCTCTGAGGCTTATATTGAATATAAGCATCCAGACATCTAGAGTGAGGACACATAAGCACAAATGGATCTTTTTATTTAAAAAAAAATGCTGCAAAGTGAGTTTAGGCACTTACAGTGCTCAGTGGGAGTTCTGTGATTTGCAGTAAAGCCTAACACTGGGATTTAAGCACCTAAACCCATATTTAGATACCTAAGTCTCGGGCTAGGGCATATAGATACCTTTGTGAATATAGGTCAGAAGGTCTATGGCCAGATCTTGGAAGGTACTGAGATCCTTGGGTATTTTCTGGACAGAAGATCATGTGCATAAGAACCATCTCTTTCGTAAAATACGAAAAATATATGACAATGCACAGTGTAATCAGCTAAAATCTATGGAGCCTCACTACATATGCAATTACCCAAAAATATTATATTGCACCAAAACTTACTTTTATTATTTTCATTTTTTTGTGAACATTTACAAATTTAGGGCCTGACTTTATGGTCTTTATTCATGCAAAATGCCCCAGAGTCAAGGAGTCTTGCCTAAGTAACAACTGCCTATTGTTGGTTCAGCCATTAGTGTGAAATATTTTAAAAGAGTTTTCATCATGCGGAAAAATCTGAAATGAAGAACTGGTGAAATATATGCCAAAAGGGGAATTTTGAATAACACTGGCTACCTCACTGTCAGAAATGTCAATATAGACTATACTAATGACAAATACTTTTAAGATGCAGTCTGACTTCATCATAAATTCTTCAATTATAGGATCTATTTATTTGTAAAACTATGAAATTTAATATACCAAGGGAGATATTAATTAAAAAGCCATCTCTTAATTGTACTATGTTAGATGGTATAAGACAGATGAGATTTTCCTGAAAGGAGAAGGAGGTTTGTATTTACAATTCTGCTATGGACAGGTGCCCAGATTTTAGCATATCTATCATTTGCTACATGCTGGGCTTGTTGCGTACAAGCTGTCATTACTAATGATTTGGGACAATGCCATAAGATTTCAAGTACTGTATATCTCAGGTCAGGGCACAATCTAGATGCTGTGCTGCAAGAAATCCATCCACCATTCAACTACTTAATAAAGGCTCCTAGAGACAAATTGATCCGCAATATACATTCATGTTTTACACATTCTTTTCCTGTGCCTATTAAAAGTAAATGGAGCTCTGTTTCTTATTTGTAATCCTTTTCCTTCCAATATGTCTGTCTGCTACTCTCTCCATTTTGGGAGACTAAGGTTACACATACTGTTTAGTACACAATGTACTGTTCCAATGATCGACAGAGAGTCTAGTTTTAAATAAAATTTGTACATGTCCTGTTGCAAATAGGCTGTTTTCTTATGTTCAGTACCTAATCTTTCAAATAAATAGTTAAATCTATCTATAGTTAATCTATAGATTTTTACATGTGCTGTACAAAAAGACACTAGACTGCAGTGTTCTGCTGCAAGCAGTACGGGATGCCATAATAATTGTATTTTACAAGTCACTTTAAAATTCCCATTTGAAGTTTAAGTTCTTTGAACTGCTGGCTTGTTTAGCAAAGAGAAATCAAGTATTACACCAATAACAATTTCAGTTTGGAGAGATGGAATTTTTATATTTTTCATCTACAGAGGTAGTATATTGAGGTACAGTGCTTTCAGAGCCATAAGACTATATTGGAGAATTGTGTGTATTACTTCTTTGTATTTTTCTTTGTTGTAAAGCATCATTTTTCAATATTAAAAATGTTTCTCCAGATTTCTGTGTTTCAGATTTGAAAGTCAAGAACTGGAAACATAAAAGAATGGGACTTGTTTCAAACATGTTCTGGGGCTTGTTGCTTTAAAGAGTTTGCATGTCCAGTACCTTTAATGTTAAGTTTACCAGGGAATGCAATTTATGTGCACAGCTCCCATACAATACTTTAGCTATTTACCCCATCAGCATCTTTCTTCCCTAACATATTTTCATGCCCAATCTCATCTTCAATTTAAATGTAGGCTAAGAACTCAAACTGCATTTGTGTCATATCACAGAACCATTATGTATCTTTATGTGGACTGAATATAATGCACATGCATATACTCTAAATGTTGTGCTCTCTATAGAGATAGATATAAGTATGTCTGGCTCATTATGAACTCCTGATTAAGGGATGCATTGTAACTTTACATTCTGCCTTGCAAACTGTCCAGGAGCAGGCCAGAGCACAAATTGTGGTTTATAGACTGACACTTCCTCCTGTGGAATGCTTTTCTTCTAGTGGTGAATGTGACAGAGGTGCTGGTATCTGTTGATCAGTGATATTTAACATAGAGCAAAATTTTGAAGAAA
This sequence comes from Chelonoidis abingdonii, assembly GCF_003597395.2. Classification (NCBI taxonomy): domain Eukaryota; kingdom Metazoa; phylum Chordata; order Testudines; family Testudinidae; genus Chelonoidis; species Chelonoidis abingdonii. The sequence continues at coordinate 55,308,596 of NC_133771.1, read as the reverse complement.
ACACCTCATTATGGAGTTTGTAAATTACTTTTCAAAATGTAGAATGAAACTCATCTAGTAGATAAGAAGCTGCATACTGGATTAAAATGCTAAACAGCTGAAAGCAGAGTTAATTAGTACCCTTAATGATATTTTTCCCATAACTGACAGTCAGTTTGAGACTGGGAGGATACAAATAGTCACTGACACCAAGAACCATGGGGAAAGGACTTTTGATATGACAGTAAACATGAAAAAATGGAAAAAAAAAACATTTGAGTAAGTGGGCGGATGATGTACCAGGCACACCAAAGCAACTAAATCCTTGAACAAGGCTTGAAAAGAGAACTAAGAAACACAGAGTATCTCAGGCAGAAAAGTGTATAGTCAGAGGGGACTGATTTTAAGAGATACCGGTAAATATATTCTCTTTATATTATTGTAATCATGCTGTGAATGGCTCATCTAGTTCAGCTTACGAGAAGCATAAATCTTGGTACAAGATATAAGCCACTTATTTTGTTTACTGTAATTTTCTATTTTAAATAAATCTTGCTTTTAGAAACCTACTCCTGTATGGGTAATTTCACACAGATGGCTTCAAAAAGGAAAAAAAGACCCTCAGACTCTAAAGATAGATAATGAAGAGTAAGGTGTTTCTGCAGGTTCAACATCTACTCCAGCTCATGGTCAACAGGCCATGCACAAAGAAGGTAGTTGACTAGTGCTGAGGTCAATTTCACAGAAGGAGAGCAGCTTAATGACTAAGTAGGAAACGAGAGTTGTAGGTTGGCTGGAGGTGATATGGAGCAAGCTATTTAACCCATATTCATGGAGAAGGAAATTGAGTAGAACTCTTATACCACATCCATATTAGCACCATATCAGACTGATCATGCACAATACTATCTTCATTTAAATCAAAAAAATCATTCCAGTTAATGGTGATCTGGCATTACATGATTGAACTTTGTTTGGTTTTCAGTTTCTGTCAAAATATTTTAAGATCTGAGAAACTTGTAAAATATTTTCATTATTACTAAAATAATAGCACTGCAGATACAGATACCTATATAACATGAGTAGTATATGAGAAAATTCAATTCATAAGAGCCCCAAATCTGTACTGGCATAATTTCATTGAATCTGTGAAGAAGTGGGCCTCAAAAACTATGAAGATTCACCTAAGGTCAGCCTTACTTAATTGAATTTAAACTCTGCAGGTTTTAAGGTTTGTCCATCACTAAAATACTACCAGGAGTGCTGTAGGAAGACAGGAAGCTGTCAGACTTGTATTAAAGAAAAAAAATTGGTTGCCAATATTCAAAAACTAAATTCTCTCCCTCTTATCTTCCTCTTATCTCATTTTAGGGGAACAAACTGAAATCCCAAACAATCAGGTTTTGATTCTTTTAAAAACTGGAAACTTTTAATGAAAAACACAATTTTTAATTTTGGTGGAAAGCTTTCCATTGATGTTTCAAGAAAAAATCTTGACAAACTGTGTCTAATCGGGAACTGTGAAGCCATTTGTATTAAACATAAAACAATTTGAATGTTCCCCTGGAACTTGAACCAGTCTCGACCAAAGAGAAACCCAAACTCTGAATCACCAAAGACTCATCACTTTCCTTCCTGGGTAGACCTTCTCTTGGGTCACAAAATGTCTTTTAAAGGGAAAATATCCCATAACAACAGCAGGATACTAACCATCCATTTATGCACCATGTAGTGGTCCCTCCATCCCAGGCTCAGAAGGAGGCCACTCTGACTTGGTGCAACAAACAACAGCCAATTAGCTGTCTATGGCTCTCGCCTCTGAGCAGGGCAGAGCAATAAACAGACTGTAGCCCAAGCCAACTCACTAGGGCAGACAGCAATCACAGTTTAGGCCTGAGGACCTATGATAAGCATGCGGTCAATCCCCAGCTATGGAGTTGGCAGTGAAGGGAAAGGAGTGGACCTACCTGGGCCCACCATACTCCACTGGGTCCCAGCCAAGGGCCCTGTTAGTGGTGGATAGTCCTGCCACTGTGCCAGTGGGGATACCAAACTCTGCTGCCTCACATTCCAGCAGCACAACCAGACCAAAGTCTGGTTCCCCTAGGCTTCTTTCTATTGCCCTCCATCGGCGTAGCTTCATAGTCAGTGAGTCATTAGTCCCTTTGTGGTACATGGCCAATGGCAGTCCCAGTGCCTCCTCTCTGCTCTTGGTCTCCAGTGGCAGGGCGTGGCACAGCTCAGTGCCTGGTCTGGAGTCCAGCAAAGGGAGAGGGCTAAAGATATCTGCTTCCTTCCCTGGCTCCGCCCCAGCTAAGCAGTACAGCCTTCTCTTTATACTTCCTCCCACCCCTGCACTGTCAGTGTTGGGGTGGAGCTGGGCTGCAGCCACCAGTGGTAGTGTAGTTGTTCCTCTCTCTCTCAGGCTTGGAGAGAGGCCAGTCTGCCTCACTACACACCACAATTCCTAGGCATGAAGTAATCTACTGACCTTCTCTCTCCCTTGACACCTTTATAAAGTCCAAAACATCATATTCTGTTGCCGCACGGAGGAAATTGGGAAGATACAGAGATATCAGTTTTTTATGCCTTTTTGTAAATAATAATTATTAAATAAAACAAATCTAACTATGGAAGAGATACACTGGAGCTTTAGAAAGCATTGGGTTTGACTCTAGTAACAAATCGAGTGTCTGTAGGCATGGAGTGAGGGATGCATACAGTAAATGGACCAGTAGTGGACAGGAAATTGTGATAAGTGGATGGGGGAAACTGGTTTTCCTTTCCCCAAGAAATGCTCCGCTGCAGGGCTTCTTATTTTCCCTTTTTGTTCATACCCTGTTGGCTGCATTTTCTCCTAAGCAACAAGGTGAAATAACATGTTCAAGGTCATACTGTAAGTCAGTGGAAGAGCCAGGCATAGAGCTCAGCTCTTCTTCCTGATTCCCAGATCAGTGGTCTATATACTGCCTCCATATGAAGAAAGAATGCTATTTATTAAGTACATTTTGTCAATAAAAAAAATCCTGCTCTAGTCCCTTCATCCTATCTTGAAGCTAGCTCACATGAAACACAGTACATCATTTTTTATCTATTAAAAAGTTTCAGCATTTGAAAAGAAAACTAATGTTTATATTTTGTTTGTTCATGTTGCTGTGCTACAGAATTTTACATTACTTTGAATTTAGATAAACTAAATCAGACAAAATCCCTTCTTCCTCTTGTATTGACATGCTGTATATACACCTGCCCTTTTTTTTTAACTGATGTTTACTGAAATGCTATTAATTACATGTTCAGCCAAAAACATGTTATTGGACTCATTAAAATAATAAACCATGATATATACCAAATAAGATTTCATTCTGATAATTGATAACCTCCTTCTGGTCTTCACAACTTAGAGCTGTCATTACTTACAGATTATGCTCGCAGAATTTAAGATCATCCCCTGACACATGCCCAAGGGAAGCTAGATCAGCCCCATCAGCAGCCGTTAGTTTTTATCTTCATGCTTGGCTGCTGTCTAAACAATCCTTAAATAAAATGGGATTTTCCAGCCAGATGGTCACCAGAAACAGTCAGTCTCAGAGGCCCTCTAAAGTCAGAACCTCAAGCATTCAATTAAGACAATATTTCAAAATGCTTTATAGCACTTTTGTGTCTAGATAATATCTGTGTTATTAATGAAGTGTCTTTCTAGTACATTGATTGTTAACAGTGAAGCTTGAGCTGATGATAAAGTAGCTGCTCCATGGAAATTCTGGGGCGTAATTTATATCCCTGTCATAAAGAAAGAAGGTAGGCAGCATCTTTAGTACTTTAAAAATGTTGGCATTGTCAAAAATGATGTTTTTAAAATACCTGGCAACTATTCTGTTTAGCCAAATAACAATTCCAACATAAATACATTTAAGCAGAGTAGCATTATCACCTTCAGGGACTTTTCACCTTCCTTTTAAAAAAAAGTCTTTGAGAGTTATTTTTATTACCATAAAGAATTACAACAGAAATTACCTTCCTGTCATTGACACTTTTTGGAAACAACTAAGTAATTTAACATAATTACTAGATATTTTATGGCTGTCATACTGTCTAGCACATGCACAGTTTGTCAATGAGAAATTATAGGTAAAGATAAATTCCACTGCCTTACATTTTATGGGGGCTAGGAGGGCCTTGTGAGGGTTCACACCTCTCACTGAAGGGAAACACAATCTAGTGTCCATAGGCTGGCCCCCGGTTATGGGGCGGCATGGCCTAGCATCCAGAGTCCATAGGATTGTCCCTGGTTACCGGGCAGCACGGTCTTGCCCTTGGCTCAGCAGGGGGGTACTACCAAAACATGCTGAGGCTTACGAGGGACTAGGTACCAGGCCATCACTCCCCTCCCCAGGATTCTTCCTACCAGCTTGGGAGTTAGGGGCTCCCAAAAATCCCTAGGTTCCCCGCGTGTCTCCGGGTCCATCAGCTCCTCTGGCTCCTCACCAGTGTGAGTGGGGCAGGACTTCCGCTGCCAGAGCTACTGGTCTTACGCTGCTGGGGCTAGTGCGGGGCGGGGCTGCCCCGTCACAGGCCTGAACATCTAAAAACTTAAGTACAGTGAAATGCAAAAAAATATACCGGGTTGGGAAGATAGGCAGAGTAGTTCAGACGCTATCAGAAAATTAGTGGCATGACAGGCATGGTACTTAATAAATAATGGTGATATAGGATAGTAATAGACAAACATACAGTAATTTTGAAAAGGTTCATATTAGAAACCTTCCCCTCCTCTAGATATTATTAGACCTTTGCATCTGCACAGAGTGCCATTAAAATCTAAAGCACAGGCATAAGTTTTCTTACCAATGCATTTGTTTGCAGGAGTAGCCTAAAAACTACATGAACTAGTCTTTCTAATAGAAGTCTCAAAAATCTGTGCTAGGGGGACTCACCTACTACTCAAATGTTGTGTAAGGTGGAGTTTTTAGGGGATGAGAGGGCTACACATATATGCCCTGAAGCAAAACCCACTGAAGGTGTCTTTGGAGAAGCCCTATAGTTAATATAATATGTATGCTGCCTATTATGGGATATTATTATATTTTGGGTAACCAGTTCTTCAAATGTAGTACTAAACAAAACAAAAAACAGGAAATGACAAGTCAAACTTTGGATCTGGTTCTCCTCTCACACTGATTTTACAGTAAAAATATTGACTTCATCAGAACAACTCCTGATTTATGCTAGAGCAAACAAGACTGGAATCAACCCATTTGTGTTTACAATGTGAATCCAACAAGCCTTTAGAAACAGAGAAAATAAATGCTTAGAGGGAAAAGAATCTAGCCAAGTGAAGCTAGATCTTGACCATCTCATGCCTTTATTATTGTAATCTTCCTAATTTGATGGAAAACAAATATCACTAAAATGCCTGTGTAACCCTGATGTCAATGTCCCCCAAGGTCCACAGAAGGGTTCTTATAGTTGTTCTGTCTGAGAGGAGAAATGTTCCTGCTGGAAGGAATAACTACTTTCTAGTTCAATGGTTCTCAAACTTGTTCATACTGCCAACTACTTCTTAAAATAGGGTCATCTCTGCTCCCAGTTCCAATTCATCACCTTCCCTGTGGCAATTGTAGTGCTTTTCAACATGAGAACAGTAATGGACAATATCGAGGAGACGAGATTTAAATAAACTTCCCTTCATTTGATGGATGATATTGCTTTAGTATATATCCCTATTTTGTATTTGTGCTGTTTATTTCATTTTCTGGGATTTTACTTTACTTAATACTGAACCTTCCTAATCTCGTCACTCCAGGCCTGTTTGCAGTGTGTTTGTTTCTCATCCAATTTTGATATCATCCACAAATTTGGAATTTATGCCTGCCACTCAAAAAGTAAAGAGTTGATGCAGGCACATAGGGATAATTATTGAGATCTCTTCAGTTAGTCAAAAAAAAAAAAAAGCCCCATGAATACTAAAAATTCTGAAATGGGCTTCATCTAGCAGGAAATATCACTACTTGAGGATAAAGAGATATTTCACTATTGTTGCACAAGGTGCTTTGTGGAAGACTCTAGATCTTCCACTAACCATACTCACCAAGTGACCACAGTTCGAGGTCAATTTGTATATGTGAGCTATAACCCAGAGAGAAGCAAATAGCTAGTAAAGTTATCCTGTGAGAATTTTCATTTACTGGGCATCTGGATCAAGAGAGATGTAAGGATTGGGGTAGGTAGTATGTGGACATGGCCTAGAGGTAGTGAGTTTACCTATCTCCTATAAACTCCTTAAACTTTCAAATGCAAAATAGTTGATTTAACACTTCCTTGGCCAAATCTTTTCCTGACATCACTGTGGTGCCAGAAAAGTGGGTAAAGCAATAGGAAAGGAATATCCACTGCCAATAACCCTGACTAACTCAGACTTTTCTTGGATTTCCAGGAGACTCGGTTCTGAGGATTGCAATGTAGTATTCACTAAAAGTTACCACATAAGACAATCACATTTGCAATGGCTTAGCTATACTTCCTCTAGGCACTCCAGCAAACGTTTGAATGGGATTCTCATCTAGGAATCTTATTTGTAAATTCTCATGTTAGAGGGAACAACAAAATTATCAGTCTAGGTAGCTAGACAAAATACTAGACAGTAAGAACAGTTTTGGTGTAACTTGGGTAAATACATATTCATTATGGTGCTTAGATATCCAGGAGCCTTATAAATTCTAGATGCTGTGAATAAATTCTCTCGATGCTGCTTATCTTCATATCCTATTTCCCATCATATTCTCCTTTCTATCCTCTCTTTTCCAAATAAGGTGACATTTCACAGGATTCACTATGTAATTATATATACCTCAACAATATGGATTACTGATTTCCCTGGGTCTTCTGCAAAAAACTGTCTCCTACCTCTCTTACTTTTGGTTAAATAAATAATCAACCTTTCATGTAATTTCATAAGTGTCTAGATTCATCTCCTAAAAGTTACCCTGCATTGTAGGGATTGTCTCTACTGGCAGTACCAGGCAGCATGAGGTACGTTATCTCCTATACAAATACACGTTGAGTCAGGCTCTGAAGCATTTGCGCCAACCACTCATCTGGCTTGGGGAAGTTGTAAATATGAGTTTATGACTCCACTAATAAGAGCAAACTGATATATTTATTCAGTCGCATTAGAGTGTATCATGTTAATCAAGAAACCACAGAAAATTTGCTGTTGCAGATATAATACAGTATAGTTTAGATTAGCTAGATATGTCTCCATTTCATAAAAAGAAGACACAGGATAACAAGCCAGTCCAATTCACTGGCACAGTATCTCACCATTTGTCTTGAAGCAGCTTTTAAACAGAAGAGCTTAAAACACCTTTAAATGTTTATTAGTAGGTTATATATTAGCAGCTTTATAACTGATTCAATCAGCTATGCAGGCACTGCAGTATATGATGCAGGAATTACACTCATCACAAGTTGACTATGAAGTACAAATATTACAAGTGAAGGAACATGAGAAATGTTAACAGAAGAGAGGCCAGAAATGAGAGAGAGAACTGAAAGAGTAAAGAATGCCAGAGAGTTTCCTCCAAATTCTTTTGCAGAGGATAGGGTTTGCTCCTCTGAGGAAGGATGAGGCAGTGGTTGGGATGCTATCCTAAGACCTGAGAGATTCAGATTCAGTTGCTAGCTCTGCAACAGACATGCCATGTGACCGTTGGGCATGCTGTTAAGGCCCAGATCCACAAAGATATTTAGGTGCCTAACTCCCACTGAAATCAATGGGAGTTAGGTGCCTAAATTCCTTTGAGAATTCAGCCCTTAGTCTCTCTGTGCATCAGTCTCCATCTGTAAAATGGAAATAATAGTTCTTTCTTACCTCACAGGAATGTTATGAGGATAACTACATACAAATGGTGAGACATTCAGATGTTACAGTAATGAAGATGAGACATATACGTACCTAAGATAGTTAGAAAGAATTGTGGGAGTTGTCCCCAAAGTCTGGTAGAGACTAGAACTATTCTTGGGGAACCTGAGACGATACTCTGCATCCCATGTTCCCTTCTCAGCACACAAGCAGTGGAGATCAGCCCTAGAATTTCAGTAACATGAATTTTCTCTGCTTAGGAGTTAATACTGCCTGAGGCTATATTAGCTTCTGGGTGGCTTTCCCATGGAGTTGAGAAAGGGGATATGTATTGTTCCACACACTGCCTCATCATTCCCCCTTGCATCTGGAGGGACTGATTAGTCCCTTAGAACAATGGTTCTCAACCAGGGGCCTATGGCACCCTGGGGCCACAAGCAGGTTTCGGGGGGTCCACCAAGCAGGACCAGAATTAGACTTGCTGGGGTCCAGGACAGAAAGCAGAAGCTCCACCACTTGGGGCTGAAGCCAGGGGCCCTGAGCCCTGCCACTCAGGGCTGAAGCCAAAGCCTGAGCAATATAGCTTGGTCAGACCTCCTGTGGCATAGGGTCCCAGACAACTGACCCGCTTGCTAGCCCCTAACATCAGCACTGGCTTTTGTATGCAGAAAAACAGTTGCTGTAGCACAAGCTGGTCATGGAGTTTTTATTTTATGGGTGGGGGTAAAGAGCTCAGAATGAAAAAGGTTGAGAACCCCTGCCTTTCAGATGTAGCAACAACTTCCAACTTCACATCTAGCTGTAACATTTATGCCATTAATAACCCACAGATGCCACACAGGGGAAAAAAATTTTATTCTGTGATATTCTGATTATCTATCTATTCCCTGTATTTCTCTTGCCCTGTTTTTAGTTACTAGGGACATTTCCATGAAGACAGGAAATTTGTTTCTCAAACAATTCAGTTGCTCTTGCAGCTTATTTCCCTTGTGAGGTAATAATTCTCTGTATGTTCAAGGCATCAGAATTGGTTACTGTGGAAATAATGATGAGGTCAAAAATAGAGAATTATTACTTCATTTTGGAAATAAGAAGCAGGAACAGATGAACTTTTAAAATACAAAGATCCAGTCCTTATGCAAATGGTTTCAGCAATTAAAAACAAAGGAAGAGAAAAAGGAGGAAAATGTATTTATACTGTGCCCTTCAGATAAAGATCTCAGTGTGTTTTACCGATTTTAATAAGCTACAAAACAGCCATGCAAGTTAGGTATAATCATGCCCATTAGCAAGAAGTAACAGTTTAATGTGAATTTATTGGTCTTAAAAGGAGTTGGATAAACACTCCTGGGTCTGAAGTCCTCCATATATGGAGCAGGTACTCCAGTAATAATATAAAATTCCTCACAGTTTTTTAACCATAAGCATTGACTCTGATCTGGCAGCAAGACCTCTAAATGAAAGAGTGTAGTTCAGTCCCCAAAGCTCTGTCATCATTATTCAGAAGGATAAATTGAAGAACAGGCAGATTAATGGCTTGATCTAAAGCTTATTGCAGTTAATGGAAAGACTGACGTTAACTTTATTAGAGACACAAAGTGGGTGAGATATTTTATTGGATCAAGTGCTGTTGGTGAGAGAGGCAGGCTTTCCATCTTACATAGAGCTCTACTTTGAACCATGCCCTATGGGCTAGATCTACAAAGTGTTTAGGTACCTAACTGCCACTTTAAGCACCTAAATCCAAAATTTAGCTCCTCAAAACTTCTGCTCAGCTGCGCCTTAACTCTCTAGAGACCTAAAGTCCCTAGGTGCTTAAGCTTCCGCGGCTAAATTCCCCCCAGTGTCTACATTTCTGATGCTAGGCATGCACTCAGTTCAAAGCTATGAAACCTGAGTGAGGGAGGTGCATTTCTCTGGCCTGCACTTAGGTGCTGAACTCTCTTTAAGGGGTATGGCCTAAGCCCCACTGCTGTTCTTGGCATTTCTATTGACTAGCTTAGATGGTTCCCTAATTACTTTCCTGGCTTTTGCAAATCTCATTTTTTAAATGCTAACTCTCATCATGCCTTGTATAAGGAACCTGGGTACCTAATTCTACAGTGTGGATTCAGCTTAGTGGTTAGATGCCTAAATGTTAAGCATTGTAACACTGAGTTCAAGTTCCTACCATGGTTCTAACCCTAACTGCACAAGATTACATGGTGCTGGCAGAGTTACAAATTGAAATCCTGGCTCCACTTAACTCAATGTTAAAGCTCCCTTTGACTTCAACAGAACTAAAATCAATCTGTGAATTCCTGACTCCAAGCTCACATCACTCCACTAAAAGAGGAAGAATCATCATTAAATAGAATATTATGGATTTTTGTCACTGTAGAATCAGAATGTTTTTAAAGTAACAAAACTTTCCCCAGTGGATCTGATTGGAAAGTTATTTTTTATTGACTTAGAATAAACTGAAACTGTGTTCAACTACTGACACCTATGTAACTGTTGGAAAGTCTTGCTATCCTCTGTACTATCCAGCCACTTAAATGGTCCAATCTTAAACATGAAGTCTAGAATATGTACTACTTTTGTGGGAGCAATTCCTGCAGTATGTGAGCTCACTGCCTGATTTATGGAAGTCAGGGATGCCCAAAACTGTCCTTTTGAAAATCTGTCACAAAGAGATAACAAAAGATATTCAACACCTTCTGATATACTAAGTATTGTGAATTTACACTGACTGTGTCAAGCATTACACTTTCTACTCTTCTCTGAGATATTTACAAATTGAGTGTATTCATTTAATTTTAGGCTGTAGATCTCAAATCCGTCACCACTAGATGCTCTTCACATCACCAACTCTATAACCACAGAAGGAAACTCTGCCCAGTCCTCAGTGCTCTATGTGTACACATCTTTCCTGAAATTGTATTTTGTGCTTCCACAAGTCTCAATATTATTCAATGAGATTGTGTTCTTACCAACGGAGTTGAGAAGTTTACAAGGATTTCCATTTCTAGCCTGAAGGAATAAGGGTATTTGCTTCCCCTAAGAATGACAGAAAAAATGCAACACATATTTCTAAGCTGATATGCAGTATACTCAGGGAAGAACTTGGAGGAAGAAAAAGAAAAATTAGAGTGAGAAACAGAGAGAGGAAAAGAGCTCAGTGAAGTAAAAGAGAGAGCAGGAAATTAGAAGTGAGCATCTCTAGAAGCAAAGGCTACAGACAGGGAGAGAAACAATGGCTGGGAAGTGAATAAAAGTGTCTAGGTTACTTAGAAGCACTCCTTAGCCTACACTTAAATTGTATGATATAACAATTTCTGATTGTTGGCTTGGTAGCCAGTTGCTTGCAAAATAAATCTGAAAAGTTCTGCTCAATCCCTAGGATTTTCCAGTAGACACCAAGTAACACAAGCTATGTGTTTAAGTCTCAGTATCTGTTTTTTTGTCACTGCCATGGGGAATTACTGCCTAAGAAGGAGAACTGCATAGTGGATCACAAGCTAAATATGAGTCAACAGTATAACATTGTTGCAAAAAACCGGAACATCATTCTAGGATGCATTACCATAAATGTTCTAAGCAAAACACAAGAAGTAATCCTTCTGCTCTACTCCATGCTGATTAGGCCTCAACTGAGGTATTGTCTCCAGCTCTGGACACCACAATTCAGGAAAGATGTGGACAAATTGGAGAAAGTCCAGAGAACAGCAACAAAACTGATTAAAGGTGTCATAAACAGATAGTTAAGGGTTAATGTCTCTTTTACCTGTAAATGGTTAAGAAACTCAGTAAACCTGGCTGACACTTGACCAGAGGACCAACAGGGGGACAAGATACTTTCAAATCTTGGTGGAGCAATGTCTTTGTTTGTGCTCTTTGTTTTGTTCTTTGTTCGCTCTCTGGACTGAGAGGGACGGGACATCAATGCAGGCTCTCCAAATCTTTCTGAATCAGTCTCTTATGTTTCAAACTTGTAAGTAATTTAGCCAGGCAAGATGTGTTAGTTTTATGTTTGTTTTTTTCAACTTGTAAATGTTTCTTTTTGCAGGAAGGGTTTTACCTCTGTTTCCTGTAACTTTGAACCTAAGGCTAGAGGGGTGTCCCTCTGGGCTATATGAATCTGAGTACCCTGTAAGGTATTCTCCATCCTGATTTTACAGAGACGATTTTTACCTTTCTTTCTTTAATTAAAAGCTTTCTTTTTAAGAACCTGATTGGATCTTAAACCAAGGAAAAACAAAGGGGATTGGGCTGGGGACTCCCCAGGAATTGGTGGGGGGAAAGGAAGGGGAATGGTTAATTTCTCCTTGTTTTAAGATCCAAGGGATTTGCATCTGTGTTCCTCAGGGAATTGGTGAATTCCCTCAAGGAAGCCCAGGGAGGGGAAAGTTTTGGGGGGACAGGTAGTGCCCTAGACACTGACATTTCTGGATGGTGACAGTGTACCAGATCTAAGATAGTAATTAAGCTTAGAAGTGTTCAAGCAGGTCCCCACATTTGTACTCTAAAGTTCAAATTGGGGGGAAAAACCTTGACAAAAGGTCTAAAAAAACATGATCAGTGAGGGAAGATTGAAAAAAATTGCATCTGGATATGAGAGGACTGAGGTGGGACATGGTAACAGTTTTCAAGTGCAAAGAAGTTTGTTACAAGGAGGGAGAAAAAAATTCTCCTGAGGATAAGACAAGAAGCAGTGGACTTCGATTGCAGCAATAGTGTTTTAGGTTGAACATTAGGAAAAAATTCCTAACTGTCAGGGTAGTTACGCACTGGAATACATTGCCCAGGGAGGTTGTGGAATCTCTATCACTGCAGATTTTTAAGACCAGTTTAGACAACACATCAGACATGGTCTAGATAAGGGGTTCCCAAACTTCGTTCATGGTTTGTTCAGGGTAAGCCCCTGGTGGGTTGTGAGATGCTTCATTTACCCGAGCATCCACAGATATGGCGGCTTGCAGCTCCCAGTGGCAGTGGTTCACCATTCCCGGAGAATGAGAGCTTTCCATTGCGGCTCTATTTTCTTACTCAGATGTATTTGAATGAAATATGGCTTGTGGTGTATAATATAAAAGTTAACAGCACACTGGGTATTAATGTAATTGTGAAATACGTGTGTTAATGTTGTATGTGAAGTTATCGATTCCCTCCGTATGATGTTTAAGATAAGAAAGCCTAGACTAGGTAAAGATGATAAACATGTCTGTCCTAGACAAAGGAACGTGCAGTTACATCAATTTACATATCAGCAGTAAGCAACCCTAACAAGCTAAATTAGTGGGGGTTATCCTGATCTTGAGAATCAGAGAATACACATGGCTTCTGCACCCCAGAGAAATACAGGAGACTGAATCCCCAGGAGGTCTCCTGAATTGTAAAACAAAGGCAATCACTCTGGGACTATAGAGAACAGAGAGAGAGGGTCCATCTTTATCTTTAAGCACTTTGTACTTAGTGGGAGATCCTAACCAAGGAGGTAGTCAGCCATTTTGCTGGAAGGAAGTGCGGTAAGAATCTTACCTTGAACCAAGACTATGGTTTTATTAAGTCTTAGTCACTGGAAAGAGTTTTTCACTTTTATTTTCTTATAATCACCTCACCTGTATCTATTGTACTTGGTTTCACTTAATCCATGCTGTTTTGTTCATAAATTTGTTTTCTTTTATTATAAACCAATTCAGTGCTGGGTTTGAATGGAAGGGTATATTTACCCCAATTAAGCTTTTATATTCTGACTCTTTAACAGAGCAGTAAACTGAATATATTCTGTGAATGTACAGTGGCAGGGTCTATGTGTTGCAAAGAAACTTCTATGAGGAGCTTGGGGGCTGGTGTCATAGCTTTCCTACTCAGATCTGAACCTTAGAGTTCAGAAAATGAGATACTAGCATGAAACCTCCAAGCTTAATTACCAGCTTAGATCTGATAGCGCTGCCACCAGCCAGGAATTCCAGTGCCTGGCTCACTCTGGTCTCCCCAAAACCTTCCCTGGGGGACCCCAAGACTCAGATGCCCTGAGTCTCACAACAAAGGGAAACAACCCCCTCCCCTTGTCTCCTCGTTACTTCCTCCCAGGCTTCCCCTCCCTGGATGACCCTGGAAGATCACCCTGTTTCAATTCCTTGAAACGCAATCCAGAGAGATCAGGTTTCTCTCACCCTCACTCAGAGTCCCTGCAAATGCAAGCTTTGTAACTCTAACACAAAGAGATTTTCTCTTCCCCCCTGTCTTCTTCCTCCCACCAATTCCCTGGTGAGCTGCAGACTCAATCCCCTTGAGCCCCAACTAGGAAAAAATCCAACAGGTCTTAAAAAGAAAGCTTTATATAAAAAGAAAGAAAAAGACATAAAAATGGTCTCTGTATCAAGGTGACAATATACAGGGTTATTGGCTTAAAAGAAAAAAATAAATAAACAGCCTTATCCAAAAGAAATACAATTTAAAACATTCCAGCAAACCACACACATGTAAATACAAAAAAAAAACAATATAAGCCTATTGTCTTTCTACCTTTGTACTTACAGCTTAGAAACAGAAGATTAGAAAGCTTGGAGATAGAGTGATCCCCTCAGAGACTAGAGAGCAACAGAGAGGAGACAAAGAACACACACCCAAAACTTCCCTCCCTTGAGATTTGGAAAATCTTGTTTCCTGATTGGTCCTCTGGTCAGGTGTTTGGTTCCCTTTGTTAACCCTTTACAGGTAAAAGAAACATTAACCCTTAGCTATCTGTTTATGACAGCTGGAGTTCACTGATTGTTTCCAACTGGGCAAGGTTTAGGCCATAAGAGCCTTGGGGAGTGTGCTCATGAGGAAGACAGACTGGTGTAGCAGGGAACTGACTCACAGACTCACTGCCAGCAAAACTCACTGTTGCTGAGGCAGAAAGGTAACACAGCGGCTCACAACTCTGGATATACTCAGCTGCACATTACAGCCTTTCTGGTGGCTCTTTGCATGAGGGTGAATCTGGCATCATTGAGAAAAGGCATGATATCATATCAAAAGATTTGGTATATCAATTTTCTTATATCTTCATTGACTGAGAAATCAGGTAACACTGGTAAATTGTCAGAATTCTGTTTTTAGGTGTGGGGATTTTAACAGATGGATTGTAGACACACACTTCACATATTCATTTTTTATTTATTTGTTATTAAAGCTGTGACTGAATAGAATCTGGTTGTCCACGAGTGGAAAGTGTGTTGCAAAAATTCATGAGTTTGATCCTCAGCACCAGAAGTAATTCACTGTACATGGAACAACAATTCCACTCCTTCCCCTCCCCCATGACCACTGTCTTGCAGATACTTTTTACTTTCCAGGGAGAAGGATTGATGACTCTTAGTACCCCTTGTACAGTTAACAGTGCCTATTACTGGGCATCCACATTTAAGAATACTGCTACAGTTAATAAAATATGCCCCATTTCTTTTTGCAAAGAGATATAGAAGTAGGTCTAGGAAATTCATTCCTGGATCTTGTAGTTCTTTGGGGAAATCTGTAACAAGATATACTACAGCTTGTTGGTTCTCAACGAGGGGTATGTATACCTTTGGGGGTACACAGATGTCTTTCAGGGTGTACATCAACTGATCTATATATTTGCTTAGTTTTACAGCAGGCTACATAAAAAGCACTATCAAAGTCAGTACAAACTAACATTTTATAAAAAATGAGAAGGTAAACAATTTTTCAGTAATAATGTTCTGTGACACTTTTGTATTTTGTCTGCTTTTGTAAGAAAGTAGTTTTTAAGTGAAGTGAAACTTGAGAGAGGGGGTATAAAGACAAATCAGACCTCTGAAAAGGGTACAATAGTCTGGAAAGGTTGAAAACCACAGCTAGCTGATGTATACATTATGCTGATCATGTTGGTCTCCGAAACAATTTCTGTGCATGGTGGCATCAAAAAAATCAATGTGTTCAAGAAAGCATTATGCACGTTCTAGTCACCTTCCAGTGATCTGACCAAAAAAGCTCTTCAGGAGCATATTTGTGTTTAAGGACAAGGAAGGGAGCAAGGAACAATGGTCTTTGTAAGGATAATGTTGTTTCCAGAGACATGAGTCAATACTCTAAATCTACCTTTGAATTAGTACAGATATTATTATTGTAGTCTTTTATTTTATTTAAAGTGAATTTTGCAATTTGGTATTACACCACAATAGGTTCGGGTCTGGTGGCTACAGTTTCAAGCTTAACAGAGTGAAAGTTACCTCTGCTACTTGCTCCAGATTTAGAGTCTCTAGGAACACATAAATACCAAGTGTAGTGACAACACAGACATTCACAAGTACAAGGTCCAGTCTCTTTTACAAGTTGTGTTAAAATTACTATTAAAGCTATGATTACCCAAGCATATAGAAATCCCATGCAGACCTGTGCATTCACATCCTTAACAATAGTGTTAGGATCTCTCATGGCTTGATCATCAGCAGAGAGATGGTTCCTGCTTGAGTGTCCCATAGGGAGCTCAATTTTCCCGTTCTGGGCATCCACTTTTTATAATGTGGTTCTGTCTATACCTACATTCTGTGCATGTCCATAAAAGTGTCAAACCTCTTTTCTCTTATTAGTGTCCCCTGGAAACTCAAGGAACTGAAATTTTCTATAGGCTGTGTAAATTCCCTTTATTCTCATTGACATTGATGCACAACCTGTATCCTGTGATTAAGACACATGTCGGAGACAGATGCACCTTTACAGTATTTTTATGATCTAATGTTAATCTTCTGGGTAATATTCCAAAATATTACCACTTGGTACCACTTTTCCCATAATCTTTGGGCATCGGGTTACTTTCTGGTCACTTATGTCATCATTTCTTTTTTCCAAGGCCTAAAATACCTTTGTCTGGCTCGTCCACCCCTCCACGAACACAAGTCAATGCCACACCATTCTGTTTTGTTGTGAACACGTTCTTTCAATTTCTGACCAAAGAGTTTTGTCATGGGATCAGCCCAGAGTGTTTTTGTCTTCCCAGCGGTTGCTTGTGGTCTCTTGGGATCCAGTCACTGATGCATGTTGTCCACCTATTGTCTTGCCTGAGGACTACATGACCCGTCCATCTCCGCTTTGCATCATACATCGTCTGCGCTACATCGATCGCCCTCTGATCTCCTCATTCAGTATGTGATCATGGAGTGACATCTTACATATTCGCCTTTCCATTGCTCTCTGGGTGACAGCAAATTTGTCTTCCTAAAATAGCTAAGCTAAAGTGTTGCAGGCTTACAGGTTCTTGCGTTTCAGCTTGTCCTACTAATGTCTAATACTTGGTATACTTGGTTCCTCTAAATACTGATGAATCTCATACTTTTATAATCCTACAAATGAACTCTAATTAACATACAATGAATATATAATATTATATATTATAATATATAATAATTTAATCATTGACTACATTATGTAGCAGATGTTGTAGCATTTCTGGGCCTTATGCTGCAGCTCATTGGAGTTTTGTGTGTGGATGCCTTAGAGCAGTGTTTCTCAATCTAGGGTCACTGCTAGTTCAGGAAAAGCCGCTGGTGGGCCGGGCTGGTTTGTTTACCTGCTGCGTCTGAAAGTTTGGCCAGTCACTGCTCCCGCTGGTCACCGTTTGCCGCTCCAGGTCAATGAGGGCTGCAGGAAGGGCGGCTAGCTCACCCCTCAGCCTGCATTGCTTCCTGCAGCCCCCATTGGCCTGGAGCAGCAAACCATGGCCAGTGGGACCTGCAATCTGCTGATCTTGCAGACGCAGCAGGTAAACAAACCAGCCCGGCCTTCCAGGAACTTTCCCTGAACAAGCCATGACCCTAGTTTGAGAACCAATGCCTGCTAGGACTAGAGGCCTAATGCAAAGCCCATTGAAATCCATGGGAAGATGTCCACTGATATCTTCAAGTTTTGGATCAGACTCCAGGACTCAATACAAATTATATTGGACCTGATATTTTGATACTGTTTCACCTGTTTAATGTCTGAGGATAACTAATGAGAAGAATGTGTGTCCATAGTCAAAAAATAATAATGATATGGAGATATATTTATCTCATAGAACTATAAGGGGCCCTGAAAGATCATTGAGCCCACCCCCTTGCCTTCACTAGCAGGACTAAGTACTGATTTTGCCCCAGAACCCTAAGTGGTCCCTGCAAACATTGAACTTATAATTCTAAATTTAGCAAACCAATGCTCAAACCACTGAGCTATCCCTCCCCCAAGTTAGCATGATAGCTTCCCTTAATACATATTCTATTTAGCTTAAAAAATATGAAAGTTTACATCTAACTGCATGACCTGCAGCTGTAGCTTTTTGTGTTGTGGTCCTATCAGATCTCTCACGCTAAGCAGTGTCAGACTGAGTCATTACTTCTGTAGCACATCTGCAAGGAAAGTGGGGAGTGATACAGTGAGTCAATAGAAGGCCTCCATCCCTTGTAGTTAGAACTGAACCAATGACCCAACCCGGTGTTCAGGGACTTTCTGTTCCTGGAAGTAACTTTCCTATAATTAGTTCAGAAAATGTTAACATTTTATAACTTTTTAAAACAAAAATAGGAATAAAACTTTAAATAAATGATCATGTACAGAACTCAACTAATAAATGAGAACAGAAAAAAATATCTCACTGATAAAGCCTTACTATTAATATTACTTTACCATGCGTGGGGCCCAGGCAGGATTGGGGTTTTATTGTACCACATAATACAAACATATAAGGGAAAAATTGGTGTCCTGCACAAAGAGCTTGCAAGCTAAAATCCAAAAAAGTTGAAGGAAATGGATACAATATACAACGTGATCAAGACTGATAGCACAGGAAAGGTATGTAGAAAGACACAGGAGGGACTGAGTTCATAGGATGATAGGTGAAGGAATAGGAGAGAATGAATAAGGAAAATTGAGAGGAAGGGAGAGAAGGGGCAAATAGTGAAGAGGAAAGGGGGATGGTGAGGAGCATCTGATAGTGAATACGAAGTAATAGATACAGGAAGAGGAAAACATGTCCAGAGTTCCAGCTGAAAATATCAGAGTATGATGACATTAGTTGCGTTATGAGAGTTGTGAGTGTCTCTCTATCCTTAGGCCTCTCTTTCATGCTGCTGCTCTCCCTGGCTCCTGGTGGCAGAGTAGAAATCCTTTGCTTCTAGAGCTCAGCTTTGCCTTTGGAAACTCCTGTTCTTCTTCCTCTCATTCATGTGTCTGGGAGAGCTGGGAGCTGCTCGGCATGGTTGTCCAAAACTGCCTATTTGTTCTTAATGCCCCTGTGTGTGGCAAGTGCTTTATCAAACAAGCAAAAGAGAAGAGCCTTGAAGATCTTACAATCTAATTTGAGAAATGGCACAGTGAGCTTGAGTAACAAACAGGCAGACAAAGATGGACAAGGAGTTTGGAAGTAAAAAAGTGTCAATAATAAAAGTCCTTGGCTACTTAATTTAGGTACTTTGATAATACTGTTAAATATTGATTAAATAGCAGAAGTTGGCCACTAAATACTTTAAAAATCTGGCCCATATATAAATTCAGCTGAAACAAGAGGTGCAATTCCTCAGTGCTATCTGTTATTATAGGCTCCAATCATTATTATTATTTATTTGAAATCATCTCCCCTGCTTATGTGAACAGCCTCAACTCTTTGAGGAAGGATCTCCACATTGTGATAATAAGTTCCTTTAAGATTTCCTTCGTTCATAGGAATTGGTTCCTGCTGTACTAATATTGCCTTTGGTATGTGCTGAATAAGGCATTTCCAGCTATTCCTCACCTCTGATTTGCACAAGAACATACTTTAGTCAAGTAAACAAATCCAGATGACTTTGTTCGCCTTGTCTTTGCTGTTGCAGTGGTGCTTCAGTCATAAAACTAAATTTAATTCAAATCAAACTGCCCTCAATTAGAGTAAATAGAGAGGTGAATGATGCCATTGTAGAATGAAACTTCCATTACACTGAAAGAAATATGGTTGATGACCTTCTTTGTACCATAGTGCAATGTAATTGCCAAAGCTGTATAAAGAATTAGATTTTTTTTGTTATGCTTGATGTTGCAAATCAGGCTGTGCAAGCTTTATTTTAATGCAACTAGCAGAAATGCTTTGAACAGAAAAATATAATCCACCCCCACCCCAAGGAATGACATTTCCTAAATTTTCTTAAGGACAAACAAAAGATTGTCTACTTCTGCCACAATAGCGATAACAAACAAAACAAAACCAGAAAGAAAGAAAGAAAGAAAGAAAGAGATAGTAAATGTATATTTTCACAATTATAATCATTAAGACAAACACAGTTGTGATTTCTGTCAGTTTGATGTTTGTTGTTGGGTGCTCTAAATATGTGAATTAATGAGTCATCATTCCTAGCTTATTGGTACTGTCTGTACTGACACTTGCAACATTTCTTTTCTTAAATAGCAGTCAAAATGTTTAAATTATTTAGCCTTTTTCTTGTTAGCACTTCTGTTTGGCAGGGGTAGGGCTGATAGAATCACAATTTGACAGTCCCCTTAGCTACTGGAATAAAGGCACTTTTTCTCATATTTTCCCCAACAGAATCAATTACTACTTACACTTTTTCTTTAAGAAAAATATAAAAAGCCACTTCAGATTTCAGCAACAGTGGAAGAGAAAAAAACAGAGTATTGCTTCTCCTTGTCATCCTTCCTTTACATTTAATGAAAGTACATATAATCCATCAGAAGAGGAAAGAACACAGTGTTTATCACTAATAGGTGCTGATATTTTTATATGTCAAACATCACAGTCATGTTTATCTTTTACAATGCTGGTGACAACTCATCAAATCTGAACATCAGAGCAATAGCTTGAAAGCAGTAAAGGAAAAATAAAAATTTTTTAAATGTCATTTGCCTTGCCAGTGAAATATACAATTAGCTGTTAATCAATAGCCTTCCTGTGCTACTTGATTTTAAGGCAGTTCTCACCAAAAAAAATTCAAACATCATATAAAAGGCTTACCAAACCTGGGTTAATCAGTATCAACAGGAAACATTTGGAGTGAAGTCAATTGAAAAAGAGTACTGATAAATCTACACCTTAAATAATTGCACAAAATAGATAATACAATTCAAAATAAGGTATATTAAATAAGTGCAAAAAGGCTAATGATGAAGAAAAAATAGGAAGTATTTATGTCTCATGAATTTTCTTCATTTTAAAGGAAAATAATATTTTATGCAGTTAGTACAATTCTGAATAAACTCAGTTAATTAATTCCACAAAGCTGATAGCACATTTTAAAATAAAAATAAATGTTAAATATTGTCCTCATTTAAGAATTGTCCAAAAAAAGAGTGTGCATGTGTGTGTTTCTATCTATCATCAGAGAAAAGCAGCTAACTTCAGTGAGCACCACAAGCCTAATCACAGAAAGCCTAGTTCTGGGACTTCAGGAAGAATCTTGCCTATTTTCTGATACAACCAGTTTACCAGGTTTTAATAACATAAGAAGTTAAGAACATAGGAATGGCCACACTGGGTCAGACCAATGGTTCAACTAGCCCAGTATCATATCTTCAAACACAGGCCAATGCCAAGTGCTTCAGATGGAATGAACAGAACAGATAATCGTCAAGTGATCCATCTCCTGTCGCTAGGATTGCTAACTTTGGTGGGACCTATTCCTGGAGGTTTCATCACAATTTCATATCATAGCATAATATTTAATTAATGATTAATCTTTAATTCCTCTAATCTTGGAGGGTTGGCAACCCTATGCTGTCGCACATTCCCTGCATTTGGCAAACAGAGGCTAGCGACACTTCAGAGCATTGTTTTGCATCCCTGGCCATCCTGGCTAATACCCTTTAATAGAAGTATCCTCCATAAAAGTATCTAGTTCTTTTTTTGAACCCTGTTATAGTCTTGACTTTCACAACCTCTTCTGGCAAAGAGTTGCACAGATTGACTGTGCTTTGCGAAGAAATACTTAAATTTGTTTGTTTTAAACCTGCTGCCTATTGATTTCATTTGGTGACCCCTAGTTCTTTTATTATGAGAAGGAGTAAATAACATTTCCTAATTTATTTTCTCCGCACCAGTCATGATTTTATAGATCTCTATCAGATCTCCCCCACAGTCGTCTCTTTTCCAAGATGAAAATCCTAGTCTTATTAATCTTGCCTCATATGGAAGTTCTTCCATACTCCTAATAATTTTTGTTGCCCTTTCCTGAAACTTTTGCAATTCCAATATATATATATTTGAGATGGGGTGCACATAGTATTCAAGATGTAGGTGTATCATGGATTTATATAGAGTGAAATGAAATTTTCTGTCCTACTATCTATCCCTTTCTTAATGATCCCAAAATTCTGTTAGCTTTTTTTGACTGCTGCTGAACATTGAGTGGATGTCTTCAGAGAACTATTCACAATGACTCCAAGATCTCTTTGTTGAGTGGTAACAGCTAATTTAGAACCCATAATTGTATATGTATTGTTGGGATTATGTTTTCAATGTGCATTACTTTGCATTTTCATCTGCCATTTTGTTGCCAAATCATCCAATTTTGTTAGTTCTTTTTGTAACTCTTCAGAGTCTGCTTTGAAAGTAAACTATCTTGAGTGGTTTTGTATCATCTGTAAATTTTTTCACCTTACTCTTTACCCTTTTCCCATATCATTTATGAAGCTGTTGAACAGTGCTGGTTCCAGTACAGACCCATAAGGGACACTAGTATGTACTGCTCTCCTTTCTGAAAACTGGCCATTTATTCCTACCCTTTGTTTCCTATCTTTTAACCAGTTATTGGTCAAAACTGATAGTTTTCTTTAACAGTCCCATTTGTTTGGTTAATATATATATATATATATAAAATCCATCTTCACCCCTATGGGGTGGTATGTGTCTTCCTCAACTCGGCCTCTACAGAGCCCTGGAGTTGAGGTTCTGCGCAGTATCTTAGCTGTTCCTAGCATTGCATTCTCTGGACAGAGAGCTCTGATGTTGGTCCTGGGATCTGTTGGAGCCACTCACAGCTAGGAGTCACAGCCCCGAAGTGCTTGCCTACCACCCACTGGGACCACTTGCCTTCATTTCCACATCTCATTAGTCCCTCTTCAGCGCCGCATGACGTCTCCGCTTTGCTCATATTCCTTCTCCTGATGTTGCTGTCACGTTGCACTATATTCTTCACCACCGCCTGTCTTCTGTCCTTGCTATTACACGATGTGGTTGAATTGCAGTACACTGTCTATCCATCTGATCTGGAAGTCCCACAATCTTAGTTATGCTATTTCTCCACAACCTTCTGTGGAATCTCCATCTGGTCTTGGGAGGGTCCAGCCATATGCTGTGCATGATGTTCTGTACACAATGCCAGCACTTGGTTTGTGCGTTCAGTGTATGCTGTTTCCTGCCTGCATCTACATCCCGCCACTATGTGTTGGACTGTCTCTGAGGCCTTTCTGCACAGTCTGCACGGTCTTCTAGTGTGGTAAGACCCCCTGGCTTCAATATGAGCTGGTGCTCAGTGCCTGTCCTGTGCTGCTATGATCAGTGCCTCAGTGCTGTCTTTTAGTCACCCTTTCCAGCCACTGGTAGGATTTCCCAAGTCAGTCACCTCAGCTATCTTCGATGGTACACCCATGCAGGGTCTTGTCTTGCCATGGCACTTTTCTGCTTGTCTTCTCCCATGTCTGCTGCTGCCCCAACATCTCTCAGCAGCTCATCTTTGGGGCCATCCTTACTGAGTACTCCTGGTGTTCCGGGTTTCATCCAGGACAGTGCTTTGACGCTCACCAAGCCCGCCACCTTCTTTTTCAGCTGTAATACAGTCTCTGGGTTGGACTTGGGGTGGAAACCTCCATGCCTATGTGAGAAGCTTCCAGGTTTTCACATGGGCAGCCTCCATGTCCTCCTTTGGCCAGCTTCACTATACCACAGGGTATCTGATGACTGGCAGGCGTATCCGTTGATGGCTTGGATTTGTTTCTTCCACTGAGGCTGGCTCTTCAGGACCTGTCTTATCCTTTGGTGATACTTGGAATGTGCTGTCTTCCTTGCCTCCTCATCATGGTTATCCATGTGACTGTGGACGCCAAGGAACTGTAGCTGGTTATATGTCTGCTATGTGGCCCTGGTAGTCCACCCCATCTTCCCTCTCTTCACTACCAGCCGCCACACTCTCCAGTCCGAATGACATCCGATATCCTCACTGTAGATCCGCGTCAGGTGGATTAGCGAGTCGAGTCTCGTTCATTCTAGCATACAGCATGTGTCATCCATGTAGAAGTGAGGTGGCTGATGGTAGTTCCACTCCTGAACCTGTACCCGTATCCAGTCCTTGTGATTATCTGGTCTGAGGGTTTAAGCCTATGGCAGAACAGCAGCAGGGACAGTGCATCACTTGGTATATGCCACACTTGATGCCTTGTGCAAGCTGCCTTGAGTAGACTTTAGTGTTGTCTTCTGAGGAAGGTCCTTAGTGTCCTGTGACTTTGTATTAGCGCAGATTCACTACGATCCACGTGTGCGGCATTGATCATAGGCTTTACCTGTAGTCAATCCAGGCTGTGCTCAGATTGGTCTGTCTAGACCTTGAGGCACTGCTCTATCTATGAGAACTGGTGTTTGAAGCCTCTGGTATTGTTCCCAATGCCCTTTGAGCTGTGCTCATGTTTTGACCCATGTGGTCCTGTAGCTTGCAGCTATGATGCCTGATAGGACTTTCCATGTTGTGGGGAGGCAGGTTATTGGCCTGTCCCTTGCAGGGGTCTTTCATGATCAGCACTGTCTTTTGTGTAGCCAGTTTGGGTGGGAGCCTGCTGCTAGCAGCTGGTTCATCTGTGTGCTGGCCTTCATGCACTGCTGTTAGTTTCTTTAGCCAGTAGGTGTGGATCATGTTGGTCCAGGTGCTTCCAGCTATTTCATGTCCTTATCTGCTGCTGATGTCTTCTACTGTGATAGTGACTGGTTTCTGTTCTGGGAGATGGCTGGGCTCTCTTCTCAGGTCTGCAGCCACTTTGCGCTGGTGTTATGAGTCTTTCTCTTTCTCCCATATGTTTTTCCAGTACTGTTCAGTTTCTGCTGCTGTGGCTCTGCTGTTATTGTGGTGTTGCACTGCAGTTGGAAGTACCCTTGGATGGTTCTCTGGAGAACAGAAGCATTTACTTTTTTGGCCTCTGCTTCTCTGAGTGTTTCTCCTGCCTGGTAGCTAGTGCTGTGAGCTTTGTTTAGCAGTCTCTAGGGCTTCAGATGGAGTCAGGTCCTTGTTATTTCTTCAGTAGCGAGTCTTATCCTTAATCCTTACACCCTTCTGTAGTTCCACCAGCTAACTAACTTCTCTCCAAGTTGCCTTGATCTTATCCTCCAACCTCATTTTCCAGGGTGGGTACATACTGTTGTTCTTCTTGATCGTGTAGCCAACCATCCCAGGATTACAAGGCTGTAGCGTATACCAGTTCATTGGTTTGAGTTATGGTGGTAGTAGGAATTGTCATGAGTGCTCTATGGCATCTTCTAACATACTATCTGATGTACTTCTCCACTGAGCCTGGTAATCGGTCTCAAGGAATTGACTGTAGCTAGTTTCTCCATGATCTTGCCTCATATCAGCTGCTGTGCTCTGCAATGGAGGGGTGTAGTGAGTTTCAGCTTCAGGTGTGGGCTGCACATCCACTGTTCTTCCAGTCTTCTTGAGTCTGGATGTAATGTGGAGTTGTCTATCTCAAGCTGTGAGAGCAGCTTCCTCTTTACTATGTTGAAGCATTGGGTAACTAGCTGTTTCTCACTAAGTGTGGATGTAGTCTTTTGCATCCACGTCCCTCATACGTTCATATATCCACTCTCATTAGGTCTACTGTTGGTAGCATTCCATCAATTCCACGTTCTCCTTGTTCCATGAATGGTTTGTTCCAGTAGCCCACTTATCATCAGATTGTCCTGGTCCTCAACATCTGGCACGGACCTTGTTAATCCAGACAATGTCCGAGCCGGCATGACTCTCCTAGTTCATGTCACTCTCATATTTGAGGTAGGCAGTGAAGCGTTAGGGTCTTTTGCCAAGACCCCTTGAAAGTTGGGTACCAACCAGGATTTGAACCCCAGTCTCTCGTATCAAAGGGCGGTCTCCCGTATCAAAGGGCAGCGCTCTTAACCACTACGCTATCCAGTCACTATATAGATATATATTTAAAAAATTCAATTTAATGTTCTGTATAGTACTTCTAATAAATGTTAGTTTCCTTGACTTGAGTGGGGACCCTCCTTCCTAAGTAAGATGAATGTAAGATGTTTTCAGGTGGAGATTGGGTTCCATAGTTGACAGCATTTGTATTAGAATGGTTTAACTATCTGGTGTTGTCATACTGCAAACACTTTCCTGATTGTCCCATACCCACAACCCTCTGTCCCCCAGGTAAAGAAATCCAAAGTCCTAAAGAGACAGGAGGGATGGGAAATGTGCAATTAGTGTTATGGGTTTACAGAAAGCATTGCTAGTTATAAAAGCATCAGAACTCACAACACAGAAAATGAGTAGAGAAATGTTTTTATGGCCTTTGTTCACATGTAGAAAATCGGAACATAATTCAAGTAACAACATGGGCATGCCCCATTACCCAGTGATTAAATGGACCCTTCTTCACCTGCCCCTTCAAAATGTGACCAGATTCAACCTTGAGATTAATGTTCCATAAGAGCCATTAAGCGTGGCTAGCACAGCTTTCAAACTATGATTAAAAAATAATGGCTGCACATACACCCCAAGCAAATGTTGATCAGGTCATTAAGAGAGACTGATAAGAGGATTGTAAATAAAGGTAAAAGTTGTGACAAAAGCATTGCACAATGACCACATTAAAACTTGACTACAACCTTCCACAGAATAAACCCAACCCTAAGGAGATAATCCAGTCAGGTGCCCTGTTATAATTATCTGTAATGTGTAAATTTTTAATAGAAAAAAGGTCTAATGGTGTTTGGCTAAAGGAAAACCCTCGCAGAACTATACAGCCCCACAAGCAGGCACCAATATTCCATCATGTGGTTTTCCAGCAGCTGCACAGAATGTGAAAGTGTCCCTTGACACAGGCAGGTATCATCCTTTGCCTCCCCGCTGTGCAAAGATGTGTGTCCATATGACATCCTCAATTTCCCTGGCCTGATGGGAACCAAGACTAGCGTGCACATGAGTGAGATCTGGCTGCCTGTGCAGGGTCTGTAAAATAGACCTCTCCTGTGCCCACTTGGGAAAGAAGCACTCCCCTTACTCTTGCAAATGATATGGAGTGTGCAGTATGATAGGACTATGGAAATATTGACCCCACTGGAATTCAGACAGATGCGTGGGCAACGCCAATGAGATTTCAGCCTATCAAACTTGCACTCCATGGGCATTCTGCAGCTACTAAGTTTGTATTTGAATTCTCTTTTTACAAGGTCATTGATGCTGGGATATGGTTTCATGAGCCAAGTTTTGAATGGATACACGAGGTCTCCCCAAATAACAGTTGACACAGGGATTCTGTAGAGAAGCAAATCATTTCTGGGGAATAAAATCTCTTCTTCCACTTTCAAGTACAAACCCGATCTACTTAGCATCCTGGGGTCATGAACTTTTTCAGTGTTTTCCACATTGGTATTCATGAACATGCCTGTGTAGTTTACTTAGCCTTGCAGAATGAGTGAATAGCAACTTTTTGGTTCAAATACTCATTCGCCCATTTTGATGAGCAAAGTATTGGGATGTGTGAGTCATTGATGGCTCCTGCACAGTTTGGAAACCCCATGTTCTGGTAACTGAGTATGCACACCAGTGTAGACACAGCCTTAGTCTGCTGTCCCTTCACAGAAATGGAACTCCTCTGCCCAGCTGCCCAAGTCCCCCAGTACTTGCTCTGACACCCGAGATATCTAAGTTGCTTAAACACCACCTGTCCAGAATCCCACTGAAAGATGTGATCCTTCTAGGTTACAATTTAACTGTCTCTGAAGGCTTGTAGTAGTCATGAAGCATGTACCACACACAGAGGATCACGAAGCAGGTAAAACACACAGAAACCTTGCATATGAGTCTAAGACATTTGCTCCTTTACTTGATCAGGTAATGCACATAATAATGCAGATCCTTTAGAAAATAATAAGCACCCTAACCACAATACTTTTTACTAGTTCACTCATCCATTGGGAGACTCTCTTGAGTCAGGAAATCTGTCAGGGCCCCCTGCCTTATGCAAGGCCCTACATGTTATACATATCATTTAGTAATTAACCATGTATCTTTAATTTCGGACTAGGATTTAATTTGCTCTTTCTTCACAATCCCTTTAGCTTCTCTCTTTAAAAACTGGTAGAGAATTCATTATGGTGTTACAGGCCTAGCCCTTATTCCAAATTGCTCTATTCCATTTAGTATCAATGTAATAAGGAATGTTTCCATATCTTTTCATATTGGTTGGAAAATAAGTGCCAATTGCTATAAAGTGAATAAAATGCCTTTTAATTTAAGTAGTTTTACATAAATCAATTGGATAGCATGCAAAATAACTTATCCAAGAAAAACAAACAAAAAAGCCCTTGAAATGCAACTTACAAGGAGAAAATGGATATTCATTATTTGTAAATAATGAAGAAACTTTTAGTTTTCATAGCACAGAATACAAAACACTCTGTTTCAGAGTTGTGTTAGAGTTCTTTAAAAAAGTAGGCTAAACAAAAGGGAGAGATTTTTTTTTATCAGAAACTTGGTCATTTATTATTGGGATGAAAAACATTCTAATATAACAAATCTGCTTCTTTATCTTCATATTCTTTTATAAAGTACTTTGAGAGCAAATGGATGAAAAATGCCACACACGTGGTGTGTGTTATTTATTTACCTGCTTTGTGAGCTTTTGCAGAAGTTCCTGCAAAGCAACATTTTCCCCTATTTTATTTATCTTCACAGTGACATGTCTGTGTCTGTATACCTTGTGTGATCTGAGCACCAATTTTTTTGCAAAGCCCATGTACTATGCATGTGATTATAATACCAGACATGCTATTTTATCAAAAGCTACTTGTCAAAAATAGTTTACAAAATGCAAAACTCCCATTGACTTTAAGGAGGCCAGGATTTCAGTCTTTGAATTTATGTTTAACATAATTCGTAATCCAAAAATAAACAGAGAAAAAGACTCACTGGCAAAGAGAGAGAGAGTTTTGGATCAACCAGTTATAGACAAGCACTCAGATAGTATAGAAACAGTCTGCACTGAAGAGTCAGATAATCCATCTTGCTACATTAACCTAGTTCAGAATAAATCACTGAAATGAGATATTACACAGACAGGACTTTCAACCTGAGTAACAGGCCATCTCTTGTAAACAAATTTAATTTTGCAGTGTATTGACTGCCTCACTCTACAGCAACTTTGTCATGCATGCATCCAGAATTATGCTTAAATATTTTTGATCGCCTCTCCCTTTTCCTTGTCATTTCTGATCTGGATTTGAGCAGGTGACACACCCCACTTGAATATGCTCAGGAGCAAAGGGATAATGTGAGTATTGTTTTTAGAATAAGACTTTATAATATTTCATTGATGAGTTACGCTCATACTCAAAGACTCACATTTGTATATATTTGGCCAGAAAGGAAACATGGTGCATAAATCTCACTTGCTCTATTGCATGTAACACAAGGTCTCCAAGCCCTCCACTGGAAAGCGTTACAAGGAGCTCTGTAAAACAATGGTACATCCTTTGAGTCTCCATAATGGGGCAGAGATGCCACTTGGTTTACAACTGTAACTGGAACTTTCCAGACCATTTGATAATCTTTGTTCGTGAGTTATGGGCTGTATGTGAGATCTCTCTCTTCAGGAAAGAGGATGACACAGGGATATGAGAGGCAGTTTTATGACAAGTTAAAATGATGGACAGTGTAAGAGGCATACACAGTAAATCAGTGGAGAACATTTTTGAAGGTCGGTAAGACATTCTCCTGCACTTTAAATTCACTTTTTAATTATTATTTCCTTTATTAGAATAATAGTTTTAGAGGATATTAAATTCACAAGTACTGAAGAAGAGCCCAATGTTATGAATTGGATTGAATTATTCATTTACATTTTGGTGGTACTTTCTTGGGGAGGTCAGTTGTTTTAATATGGAACAAAATCTATTGTGAATTATTTCTTCATGTATGATTGTATATTTTATTGTAGTCTGATGTAATGGAGCGTCAACTGTAGTTCCTGAATTTCCTGTTCATCACACCATCTTTTAGGGAAGAAACTATTTTCAAGATGGCTACTGCGAAAGATAAATAAGCCAGTCTACCTTTGTTTACCTACACATGGTTTGCATAGCTAGAAACAGCAAAATATACTAAGAGCAAATGCAGCATTTATCTGTTTCATTATTTCCTTTGCAACTATTTAGGATGCGATGCCAAATAGCCAAACACATATTTGAATTCCCTATACATAATAATTGTTACAGTAGAGTTCATTCTATAGTGAAGAGTGTAGCTTTTATTTTATAACCATATCACAATATACTATAGACAGACCTCACAATCTGGATTGTGTCATATATGGATGGGAGGCCTCCTAAGGAAAATCCTGAGTGCTCCAGGAAGTGATGATAGTCTTTGCATTCTTCTGTTGGATTTGTTATTAAACCAATCTCTCATCATAGTGTGATTGTATGCTATTATAATATTTTCTCTCAGATTAGATGTAAAATGATGGTCCTGAACTCTTTAGGGCACTTTTTACATTTACGTACCCTGGCCAAAGTCCATTTGAAAAAATTACATTCTGAATAGCTACATTTCTCCTGAAATTTCAACTAGATACTGTTCTCATGTGTGAGTCCTAATCTCTGGGGTAGTGTTGCTATGTATTGCTAGATAGCTCTATGTTATATCCCCAAGATGATTCATAGGGCTCGAAACTTTGCAACACTCATTCATGTGTTTCAATTTCAGTTATATGTAAAATAAAAAAGTGTCCAACTAAAGATTTGGAATTTAAAATGAAAAACTTTTTAAGTTAATACTCCCACTTTAAAATAAAGTAACTTTATGATTGCTTATAACTGTTTGATATTGTTGCTAGCAAAAGAATTTATATCAATGGATATGAAAAGATAAATGAAGCTGCCACTCTGTAATGGAATTGAAGCCCCATACTGGCCCTGAGAGGACTGAGTTAGGCCAAGTGGGCCCAATCAGCCAAGTAGGCTGCAAAAGGGGAGATTTAGGTTGCAGGAAGCTAATTAGAAGAAGGTCACCTGTGAGTGAACATATGGGGCTTCTATAAAGCCAGGGGGCTGGAAATAGCATAGTAAGACAGCAGGGAGGAATTCTTCAATCCCTTTCCCTGAGGTAAGGGAGAAAGATGAGGCCAAGAAGCCTGTTAGGAATGAGTCTAAGGGTGAGAGTAGTAAAGTTGGTGTAGATGATCATGCAGACCTTAATTGTTCACTATAGGACCCTGGATTGAACCCAGAGTAGAGGGTGGGCCTGGTTTCCCCTATCAACCACTGCAGAGTGGTGGTGCCAAGAGCAGTGGATATGAAAACTAATGGAATCACTTCTGGAGTGACATAGCGAAGTGGGTGTGATTATTGCTTCATGCTGCTTGTGAAAGGGGTCTTTGAAAGACCACCCTCGAAGTGGAAACAACTGAGTGACCAGGCTGGAATGCTGAGGGTATGTCTACACTACAGGATTATTCCAATTTTACATAAACTGGTTTTGTAAAACAGATTGTATAAAGTCGAGTGCCCGCGGCCACACAAAGCACAATAATTTGGCAGTGTGCATCCATGTACCGAGGCTAGCGTCGATTTCTGGAGCATTGCACTGTGGGTAGCTATCCCGTAGCTATCCCATAGTTCCCGCAGTCTCCCCCACCCATTGGAATTCTGGGTTGAGATCCCAATGCATGATGATGTAAAAACAGTGTCGCGGGTGATTCTGGGTAAATTCGTCACTCATTCCTTCCTCCGTGAAAGCAACGGCAGACAATCATTTCACGCCCTTTTTCCCTGGATTGCCCTGGCAGACACCATAGCATGGCAACAATGGAACCTGTTTTGCCTTTTGTCACTGTCACCTATGTGTACTGGATGCTGCTGACAGAGGCGTACTGCAGTGCTACACAGCAGCATTCCCTTGCCTTTGCAAGGTAGCAGAGATGGTTTCCATCCGATTGCATGTCTGCCATTGTAATTTGGCGATGAGATTGACCATTTTCAATCATTTTGTACTGTTTGCAATTGGGAAATGGTGATGACGGTTATCAAGCATTTGTACCGTCTGCTGCTGTCATGGGTGCTCCTGGCTGGCCTCGCTGAGGTCGGCTGGGGGCGCATGGACAAAAAATGGAATGACTCCCCGGGTCATTCCCTTCTTTATGTTTGTCTAAAAATAGAGTCAGTCCTGCCTAGAATATGGGCAAGTCTACTAGAGAGCCAGACAGCACAGCCACTCTGGTCAGAGTCCCAGAGATCCCGCAGAAATGATGAGCTGCATGCCATTCTAGGGGTTGTCCCTGCAACAACCCCACCCATTGCTCTCTCCTCCCATACACCCTCCTGGGCTACCGTGCAGTGTCCCCCCATTTGTGTGATGAAGTAATAAAAGAATGCAGGAATAAGAAACACTGACTTTTTAGTGAGATAAAAATGAGGGGCTGTCCGTGGCTGTATGCGATGCTGTGACGACGGTACGCTGCCCGCGCATTCCTTGCTTTGCAGAGGTGCCGAGATTGGTTCATCCGGATTGGATTTTGT
This sequence comes from Chelonoidis abingdonii, assembly GCF_003597395.2. Lineage (NCBI taxonomy): Eukaryota > Metazoa > Chordata > Testudines > Testudinidae > Chelonoidis > Chelonoidis abingdonii. The sequence continues at coordinate 55,276,020 of NC_133771.1, read as the reverse complement.
CTGCTTGTCCTTTGGCGATGGATGACTTTTCAATCCTTTTGTCTGTTTGCATTGGGATGGGATGACGGTTATCGTTTGTCGTTCTGTGCTGCTTGTCATGAGGTGCTCTGGTGGCTCGCGTTTTAGGTGCTGGGGCGCTGGACACTGGGTGCTCCGGGTCATCCCTTCTTTTATGTTTTGTCTAAAACTGGTGTCGCCCCCTTTTGGGCTAGATATGGGCAGTTTACTGAGAGCCAGAAGCCAGCCTTGGTCGGTCCGAGTCCCCCCGAGATATGGGATCTTTGGGGTTGTCTGCAACAACCCACCTTGCTTTCTCTTCCCTCCCTCCTTTGGGCTACGTGCGTGTCCCCATTTGTTGTGATATACGAATGCAGATAAAAACTGTTTTTGTGTGGAGGATAGTGTAGGGGAGGCGCCTCCGTGTTGTGTCCAGGCTGCCTTCAGGTGCGGGGGAACGCAGGCTCCTGTTATGTCCAGGGGTACGAATCTTTCTTTGACGTGGGAGGGGGGGCGATGAGTCAGGTCCGCTCTTGATGAGGCCGGAGTGCCCGATTTTTCATTCTGCCAGAATGCCAGGATCATTCCATTCTCCCAAGGCCGCACCTGGGTTGATTTCTCATGGCCAGCCGGAGCATCCGGATGTGGCAAGCAGCTTGTCATTTTTCTGTCGATTGCACCGGGAAGGTAGGAGGGTGTGTGTTACTTTGCAGCATATTACCGCGTCGCTGAATTGTTGAGTTGAAGTGGTGGCGCATGATTTTTTTCCTTTTTTGTGCGGGGAGGGGGGTCATTGAGCGAATCTTCCCGAACTACGAAACATGTTTTGACCTTAGGATTTGGGTCTCCAGAGTGGTCATAATGGTGCACTGTGGGATACTGCCCGGAAGCCAATACCGTCGATTTGTGGCCACACTAACTCTAATCCAACATACTGCTTTCAGTGCTACTCCTCTCGTCGGGGAGGAGTACAGAAACTGATTTAAAGAGACCTTTATATCGATATAAAGGGCCTTGTTGTGTGGACGGGTGCAGGGTGAAATCAGTTTAATGCTGCTAAATTCAGTTTAAATGCGTAGTGTCGACCAGGCCTGAGTCACAAAGAGGAAACTGCAGATCCTGGAATGAGAGAGGGGATGCAGCATGAGAAAGAGACAGAATGATTGAGTGCAACCACATGAAGGTGAAAGGCATCTTGGGATTAGGAGGTGCTAACCAGTGCTAAGTAGGGCACTTCATCTCATTCTCATTCAGGATGATGTGCTTAAGTCATTCATGGTTTCATCCTTCATGAATAACATATTAATCTCCTCTTATTTCTTTCCCTCTCAATATCTAGTCCAATCTATTCTAGTTACTGTACATTGTAAAATTGTTGTGGTCCATTTTAGAGATAATTATGTATCAATGATGGTAACGTGTCTGGTGGCTCCTACCCTGTTCCATGACAGGAAGAAACAGAAAGGAGAACTAAATTCATTTATTTTCCCCATTTTTTCATTTTGGTCTGACATTAAAATGTCATATATCAGATGACTGAGAGTCTAAATCTAGTTACTGATTGGCTGGCACACTGGTGTAGACTTGAAATTCTCTTTCAAACTCCTATCCCCTTCTGATACCACTACCTGTCATGCTGGCAATATTGTCCTATTGTTTCCTTATAGTTCCTTATCTGTTGGTTTTATTTGTTTTGTTTTTACTTTAGAATGTGAGCTCATTGTGGCAGAGAAATTTTTGTTCTGTGTTTGCAAAATCACCTAGAACAATGTAATTCTGGTTAATAAGCTTCCTGGGTAAGGCTATTTGGGGTACATTTCAAACTTACTGTTCCCATTGTATGTCCCCAGGGAGAGCTAACAAACCTTTGGGAAGTGCTTGAGCAATCCCCAGAGATGCTCACATAGCTTTAGTAAGAACTAATCACTATATTTCACTAATGCTGTTAATATATACCATCCAAAGCACATTTAACAGTACTATTACCAAAAAGTCCTTGTATGTCTAGAGGAAAATAATCAATGTGTCATTAAAAACTGCTAAAGGGAAAGAGGCATACACTTAGTAATGACTTTAATCTAGTGATTCATGGACACAGAGACACAGTGTTTGTTTTGAAGAAAAATCAGTCTCTGTTTTTTAATGAATGGAAAAATATTTCTCCTATTTTACTAAATGAGAAATTTTATGTCAGGGCAGAGACTCTTTTATTTCACACATGGTGAGATTATGGAAGAAATGGAAACCAGAGAATAAATGAGTGTGCAGAATGCTGTTAAACTTCTCTATATATCCAGGAATAGACTCCCACCCTAGAGGTTAGGTGGAGGATAAAAGGAACTTGCGTTGTCATCATTGACACTGGGACTACTTATTATAAACACAGTTAATGGTCAAGACTTCTCTAATGTTCTATGTTGTCTTAATGCAACTGTAAGCTATTATGTAACACTGCAGGAATTCTGGATGTAAAAGATGAACAACGTTCTACAATACCAGTGGCATTTTTCATTGTGACAGAACTTCTCATAGTCTCCAATGCTTGATTTGCAAACTACTGTGGTGTAATTATGACTTTGTTGCCAGGCTTTGCCCTTTCTCCTTTCTTTATTGACTAGCATCATTGGAGAGCCACTCTGCCGTAGGCTTTCCATTATTCATGTTTTATGGGGCAGGTCAGTAACTGGTGTTTGTTTGCTTTCCTCAAAATCCCATCCACAAAAACTTTGAATGAAAATAAATCAGGGATTTTTTTGTGGGTTTTGTTGAAAGAACAAATCTTTTCAGTTTGAAGATTTCAAAATCCAAGAAAATGCATTTACATAATGAAAGTTCAGATGCTCATGAAATCTCTTGACCCCAAAAGTTGGAGTTTTAAGACAAATTCTAAATCAAAAGATTCAAAACAAAATTCCGAGAGTTGGCAGCACTCTTTAGGGCTTGATTCTCTCCTACATCCAAGAATCACTGTGTGCATAGATGTGGTCAACTATCAGGTGCTTTCTTATACTTCTGATTCTTTTGGTCAGTTTGTCTCGGCCCTGGCATTTATTACAGAGGAACATACCACAGTTTGCCGCTCCAGGCCAATGGGGACTGCAGGAAGCGGTGAGGGCTGATGGATGTGCTGGCCACCCTTCCCGCAGCCCCCATTGACCTAGAGCGGTAAACTGCGGCCAGTGGGAGCCACGATTGGCCAAACCTGCGGATCAGCAGGTAAACAAACTGGCTCAGTCTGCCAGGGTCTTTCCCTGAACAGGTGCAGGCCCTAGTTTGAGAACAACTGCTTTAGGGCCAGTTGAGAATCGGCAAGCTTGAGCCCTTCCTTTTCCATTATTACTACCTCTCCCCCTTGCAGACCACCTAGGTCAAGGTGGAATGGGGAAGGGATGGTTTTGGCACAGGAACTAGCTCTGCTAGTCTAAAGATCCCTTTCCCTAGTACTGGTGAAATTTTTGCTTGGCCAGTAATGGCCAGAATCCAGCTTTTATCTCCAGAGGACAGCATATAGAACCAGAGCAAGAACTGAGAATCTGGTCTTTGAAGGGTGTCGGGGATGTGTTTTTTCTTTCTCTATCTTGGTCTCACTGGGAGTCCAGGTCCACAAACTCTGACCTGCCACTCCTTAACTAGGAATCATTTTATCCCATATTATATTATTAATTAAATACATATAGTGGTTTATATGAGGTATAACTGTTCTGATTGTACAACAGTTACTCTTTCTTTAGAAAGTGCATCTGTCATTGTCCCCTTGCCCTATCTGAACCTAGATGAGGAAATGCCACTTCTAAAGTGCAATTAGACTATATTTCCTTTGTTTATAGTTCAGAGAGAGGTATCTTTTTAGTGGGAAGTTCAAGGCTATATAAACAAGTTGCACTTGATACACCATATGCTATAGTTGCTGATTAGGTTCTTGTTGACATTTTCTGCATATGGGAATATCAGCCTCTCACCCAATTCATTATGCTTCTTTTCACCTACTTTGTTAATTTGTATGTAACACTTAAAATACTGTTGCCAGGCAATATTCATAAATAGTTTTATTTCACATAACCAAATGCATTCAAATAGAGGTCTGAAATTTTAGAAGATATAACAATATTTTTCTATGCTAAATTCAGGTCAAATAAGTTTAAGAGAAGATAATGTTTCTTCCTGAAAAATGACATATATCAGGTCGGTTGTGGGATGAAACAGTTAGTTATTTATATGGTATTATAATAGTACAAGGTACTTTGAAACTAATATATCACCTTGAGCATCTTGAAGACCTTCAGCCCTCATTTAGATTGCATTGATCACAACACATGTTCCGTTCTTCTTGTATCGTGGTCCTCCTCCTCCTTGTGCGGCCATGTCTTTTCATGAAAAAATCTTCCCATTTCTTTGGAGGTCAGACAAGTGGTCGTTTCAGTTCCCATGGGTACCATTTGCACAGTCCATAGATTGTCAGTGAGCGTCACTATATGCCTGGCCCATCACATTTTACTATGCCTGCTCTCAACAACAACGTCCTGCACTCCACTGTGCTGTCTGATCGCTTCACTGGGGACTTAGTCTCGGATTGAAATTCTCAGATTTCTTCCTTCCACAGTCCTCTCAGTGACAGAAAGTTGCTGCTCCTCTGTCTTCATCAGCGCCCATGTTTCGCTGCCATGCAATATTGCTGGAAGCACTTTTGATTTGAAGAGGTTGGCATGTGTTGCCTTGTTGGTCCTCTCCCACCCCCCGTTTGGAGGACATTCTTGATAGAACTGAATGTGCATCAACCTGCTTGCTTTCTTTGCGAGAGTTCACCTTCCTGATCATGGCGCATGTTAATTTCTTGGCCCAAATATACATATTGCTCAATTCTTCTATTTGTTCTCCCTTGATTGTTATTTGGGTTTTTAGCAAGGTTTCAGGCCACATAAATTTTGTTTTGGAGTGTTTAATTTTCAGTCCGACTTGTCTGCTTTTTGTGTTGAGTTCTCACAGGATTTTCTATAGTTTGATAGTATTTTCAGCAATCAACACAATACCATCCATGAATCTGAGATGGTTTAATATATACAACTAATATATACAAAACAAATACATTCTCTGCCCTGAAAATATTACAAAGTAAAGGCACAAGTAAACTATAGCAATCAAAGACACTGTGGGTCGGTGGCATAAGATATGCCTTCCAAAAACAGTGGAATTTGAGAACTTAAAAAAAAAATCCTAGTTCTACCTACAAAACTTCTAATTACACCACTGTAAGTGCAGAATGCAGAAAATGAGTAGGCTATGTCCTGAAGATCCTATGATCAGATCTTCTGTCACTGGAGTAAATAAGAATTTTGCCACCAACTTCACCAGGAGGAGTGTGTGGCAAGGCCTAAATCTACAAAGGGTCTTAGGTATTAGATACTGTAATACTGAGCATTACATCTGGGCATGTAATCCACAGTCCAGAGTTAGGCACATGGATCTATATACAAAGCATACTCATTTGGTCAGAGAGCAAGATAATTACTCTATAGCCCCATGGCTAAGGCACTCACCCAGGCAGATAGATCCAGCCTCCAATGACTGCTCCGATTACTATTTAATTATGTATCCAAATTTGAACTGGCTCCAGATAGATTGAGAAAATCCGACTCCAGAATAGCCCATGGCCCTCTCTAAGCAGGGGAAAATCCAAGTTCAAATTCTTGCTCCTCATCAGGTAGAGAACCAGGTTCACTTCTGCTGTCTCATATCCTGGGTGAGTATGCTGATCAGTTGTCATTTCATCTAGAGTTAGAGATGCTCAGAGCATGCCTAGTGGATTTGGCCCTGTAGGCAACATGGGTGGAGGACAGCCTGCTTTGGAGATGTTGCTTATACCTGAGATAGGCAGCTATATGCATGTTCACTGGCACTGAGGCTTAGAGATATTAGGCACCTACATCAGTAGGTAGCGCTAAGCAGGAGGTTTGAAGATCTCAATCATGCCTAAATATTGGGCTTAAGAGCTTAAATTATTTTGTCGATCTAGCCACTAGGATCCTGAAGCAACAGGAGTCATTCTATTCATTGTATTGTCAAAATATTGCTGCTTTTTCACACCCTCCTCAATGCTATCCAGCTCTATTTAGACAAGAAGGTAACACAGCTGATATTGATCATGTAACCATTTCCCATCCATTTACCTGCTCTTTGACCAATAGACCATTTCTTTGTTTGCCATTTGATACTGGATAGAGTTGGATTTTCTTTCTTTCTTTTTTTTTTGGTTAAAAGTTATTTTTTTAGCCTTTTACTATATATGAAGCAAATTTGAAACAAAAATCAGGGCTGGTGCAACCATTTAGGCGACCTAGGCAGTCACCTAGGGCGCTGGCATTTGGGGGGCACCATTTTCTTCGGCAGCGACCACGGCTGCCGGATCTTCAGCTGCCCCAGTCGCTGCTGGCATTTAGGCAGAGGGAGCTGGGCAGGGGAGCGTGTGGAGGGCCGCCTGCAGCAAGTAAGGGGAGGGGCGGCATGCAGGGGAACTCCCGGCCCCAGCTCACCCCTGCTCCACCTCCTTCCCAAGCACACTGTCTGCTTCACTTCTCCAGCCTCCCAGGCTTGCGGCACCAATCAGCTTAGGCGTCACAAGCCTGGGAGGCGGGAGAAGTGAAGCAGTGATGGCGTGCTCAGGGTGCTTGTGATCGTGCGTGGAGCAGGTGTGAGCGGGGGTAGGGGGGTGCCTCAGAGCAGAAGGTGGGGGGTGGCGAGCTGCTGCAAGGGAGGCACTCAGGGCAGGGGTGCGGGGGGGAGAGGGTGCAAGGTGGAAGTTTCGCCTAGCACCAGCCCTGACAAAAATACTCTCATTACATAAATACAGAGGACAGAGGATTGCAGTACATTGTTACAAGGCTAATATCTTGGTCAGATCAACAAGGCTTACATCTTCCATATGTGTTAAGAATGTGAATTAATCGAACATTTCCTTCAGGAGACAATAGGTGAAGTCAGTTGTGACTGTTTTCATCTGTGATAGTCATGGTGGACTTGCACACTCATCAGTAAGAGGAAATGTTTCCATAGATCCTGACCATTTAATGTCTTTGTCTGTCTGCTCTACAGCTGATTAATAACCTTTGGCTTTATATGTCACAGATTTTTAACAAATCATTTTGATTCCTGGACATCTGGAAAACCTTATACAGTGTTAATGGTGCGTGTTAAGCTTCATAATTTCACCTCAGATAGCACAGACTGACCTGCAGAAAGCCACTGCCAGATATTACAAAGGACTATATGGAGCTCTTAGTGATGCATGTCAACAGATAGCTGCCTACTCCTATTTCCAATCTCAAATGTGCTGTCAACTTTTATATAGTTTAATATTTTGGAATATAATAAATTCTACAAAATATAGTACTCAGGACTCTCCTATCATTGGGATACCCCTAGCTAAATGCACCAAAAGCTAAAATATAGCTAATGCAAACAGCAGTTGGAAGAATAGGAATAGTCATAGAGAGGCCACATAATTCTGATCAATATTTCAATTAAACTTTCCTGAAGCCACCTGGCAGATAGGGATGGGGCATGGTGGAGTTCATGTCCCAATTTGGACCCATTTCAAGAAAGGAATGGCAACAGCTTTGTGGTTTGCCAAAAAATAGCAAGAGTGCCAATTCCCTGTGATTCCTAGGAATCTGAAGCATGACTAAGGAGTTATTGGCACCAAAGAACATCCTTTCAGATGAAACACACAGACTTTTGAAGTCCACTTTTAAAACTTCCAGTTTGCAATCCTGAATATTAATAAAGTGGGCTGGAGCTGAAGTATTTGGGTTTGGAGATAACTTTCAAACCCATCTTAGTTCAGGGTGTGAGAACTGAATCCAAGCTCCAGATCCAATCACTGAAATTAACATAAATTTGTCATCAAATTCCCATGTAATATGAGTATCACAAGAGACTCCTCAGTAAACTATCTCAGTATTTCTACGTCCTCCTTTGACTGAGATATCATTAGGTGAAAAACACCTGAAAAGCCAGAAGAATGAAAAGGCACTGCAGATGCCAATAATCCTCTCTGTCAGCTCAACTCTGCTCTTTTATCTTCTATTTCATCTCACACTGATTTTACTGAGTATTTTTAAAGTAATCCGCCTTTGCTACATCTCCCCTATGTGTCATATCTAGGGGAGCTGCAACTGATTCTCTAAATTATCTTTCAGGGGGAGTTAATGATGCAAGACCATTATAAGAAATTTTAATATACTGGCATTAAAACAAAATTATACTGTAATGAAGCTGTCACCACCAGTCAAAGTGCAGGGACCTGCACTGTTTTCAAAGTGAAGTGAAGAGTGAAGAGGTTCCTCCCTTTCCCCCAAGTCATTCTATTCCCTGCACTTTGTCTGGTTCTGTGTATTTGATTTGCATAATCATTGTAAGATTTTTTTTTCTTTCATCCAGTCATCACCTTCTCTTCCCACTTTATGGACTCAGAAGGTTCTTATCTTCACAATAACTGATACATGTTCTTGATGATTTTGGTAAACAGCCATTTAACAAGAAATCTTTAGTAAGTATTTTAAGTTAAAATGAAATCTTATTTGATTTGTAAAATGAAAATTTATACTTTTACCATATTTTCAAAATCAACACATGGAACCCTTGTCTGGAGACACTTTTTAAGGTTGCAAAATGATCATCTGAAAGACAAAGTGTGCCCTTTAAAAATGTGTTAGTGTCATTGCTACTGTTGTTATTTCAGAATGATATCTCTTAGAGTAGAGGAATTTTTCAGAGATTGGTTTTCTGAATGAGTTATTAATGAAACACTGAATAAACATCATCAGCTTTCACAGTGATCAAAAGATCAGCTTGGATAGTGTCAGACCACATTCAACTCTTCACTCCAGGCAGCACTCATCGCACTGAATACTCATTCCATTGAACTGTTTTGTTTTTTTTTCTTCTGTTTTATTCCTGGTAAACACAGAGCAATTTCTACTTTGCATCGTGTAGCAGGGTGGTTACCAGGCTCCTGCCCTGAAGGGCTTAAAACAGCCCTGGGATAGGGCTGTAGCAGGGAAAGCTGGGCTGATTGGGGAAACAGCCTCACTATGGCCATGCCCCAAACATACCAGCTGGCCCTAGAAAGGCCAGGGAAGCCAGGAGCAGAGACAGGCTCTCTCTAGCTGTAGAGGGAGATGGACCTGGCTGCAGGGACCTGAGAAGAGTGCCTGAGTGGAGCAGGGCTGGGGAAAGGCAGAGGAGCTGGGGAGACTCCAGCCTGGAAAGCCCGAGGCTACAGCCTAACATAAGGCCAACAGGTACTGGGGCTTGCAGAGGGCAGCCCAGGGGTAGGCAAAGGCAACAGGTCCAAACCCAACCTTGCCTATGATGAGTGGCTTTTACACTGCAGTCTGCCCCAGGGAGCAGGGGCTAGATGAGGACTGGCAGTAGCCGAGACTGAGGCAAGGTGGGGATAGCGGGTGGGAGTTCCCCAGGGAGGGGACACCCAGATAACAGGGCACTGGTTCTGGGAGGGACACGGGGCCAAGAAGAAGCAGGACACCAGCCTGCAGAGGGCATTCTGAAGGCTGGATGAAGAGCTAATTCCCAGGACACCAGCAGGAGGTGCCGCAGGGGTGAGTCCTGCACTACTACACGTAGCAATATGTCTTCAACAAGTAACTTGGAGTTCAAAAACGACCACAATTTCAGTTGCTGAAATGAAAAACTTCAGACATAGCTGTCTTAAGAAGTTTTTAGAATCATATGAAAACTTGGCTTTGTCCTGGCAAAGCTGGGACATGTGTTCTCTTTATTTTTACCAAACTGTTGTTTCTGAACAAATGATATTGTAAGCATTAATCAAAGAAATTACTTGTACTAAGAATTAATAAAAATGCCTTATTGCTTTGTAGCCATGAAGTCACTTACCTACCCAAATTAATATAACTCATTATTCAAAAATAGATGGATACAGTCAACACTGTGCACTTTATTAAATATTTATTCCCTATATAAAGTGTTATGACAATTTTGGAAAAACTTCTAAACCAGCTGAACATTGAAATTCATAGCTGGAAACCAGATCATCTCACCTATAGGTTAGTATTGTTCAAGATAGATGTTAGACTTGTAAGAATATGTTAGGTATTTCAACTCTATAAAATGCTCATAAATTCCTGCATGGATTAATCTTACTTGTATGTTTGTATTACATGCTATAAAAGAATATCTAAGTTTTTCTTTATAAAATGCATGCTCTGAACCTGTGAACCAGGCAGGTACAGGGGTTTCCTCCACCCATCACAAAAGACTAGCAAAACTAAACGCACCGTTCTGGAATATCATGATATAAAGTCTTTGATAATAGCCCTCTCACATGTATGAAGATGCTATGTGCAAGTAAGCCTGTCCCGTGAACTTGAATGATGGAAGAAGGGGATACAAAATGGACACAAGATATTTTCTCTTTTTTGCTGTTTGGACCCTCACAGGGCAGGAGCTAGCAAACAGAAGCAGCGATTGCCAGGGATAACCTGGGTTAGCCCTAAAAGATGTTCAGTGCTGCAAATTACTAGAACTGTTAACATTTGGAACTATACATGATAATTATTTGTATATACATGTTGCCTGCTTTAACCTGTAAATACCTCTCTCTGCTTTTCCTTAGTGAACAATTCCTTACTTAGTTGACTATAGGACTTGCTACAAGTGTCTGTGGTGTGAGATCTGAGGTACAAATTGACCTGGGTTAAGTGAATGGTCTCTTGGGAGTGGAAATAATTTGAATATTTTGTGATCTTTGGTGTATGGCAATGTACTGTCATTAAGACCAGCTTTCCGGGGTGACAAGATGGACTGGAGTGCTCAAGGGAACTGTGTTTGACTGCATGGTAAGGCTGTTATAGTACTTCAAGCGTTCACATTTCTTACTGGGTTGGTCAAATCTAATTAAAGAACATACAACCAGTTTGGAGTGTCTGCCCAACTTTGTAACAATCAGTTATGAACCACTCCAGATAATGCATGTGTGTGTATGTGTGTCACACACATAGTTACTACAGACAAATTAACATAAATACAATAAAGTGGTTTCCTGCATTGTTCATACTTGCAGTGTTATATTGTGCACACTTACAACCTGACAGCGACCACTGAAACAAAGATGGAAGAAACAGTCAGTAGAGTACACTGTGAGAAGAAGTTGCTGAACCAGGCCTCCAACATGGTTGCCTCATGCCATTGGCGAGGTGTCCCCTCTAGGGAAAGGTTTGACAATCTTTGATATACCCTTTTTTATTCCACCCATGTATATCCATATCTGATTATATATCAGCGCCTATTCATATTTGGTATTACAGAAGACCAATTTTAGGGTTCTGGTTGTTCATATGTGGTATTCTGTTTGATCGTAACTACATTTCAAATACTTAACCCAACCATTCACATTTTTCCATACATTTAATACTCGTTAATAATACCATCATTGATGACTCTTTGCATGGACTAATAGCCTATAACAGGGTTCAGAAAAGAACTAGATATACTCATGGAGGATAGGTCCATCAATGGCTATTAGTCGGGACGGTGGCCCTAGCCTCTGTTTGCCAGAAGTTGGGAATGAGTAGCAGAGGATGGCTCACTTGATGATTACCTGTTCTGTTCATTCCCTCTGGGGCACCTGGCATTGGCCACTGTCAGAAGACAAGAGACTGAGCTAGATGGAACCTTGGTGTGAACCAGTATGGCCATTCTTATTATCTTATGTTCTAATTTTGGTGTTTATTGATCAGGGGTGAAATCGTAGCCTCATTGCAGTCTATAGCAAAACTCTCACTGATTTCAGTTGGTCCAGACACAAACTGATGACAGAAAATAGTTATGAACCGGGATCTTAGATTATTGTTTCTATGAAATGTTAGACATTGTGTGATTTGGTTTTTCATAAAGATGCAGCTAATCTACATATTTGTTTATTTGAATATCAGTGCCTGCCCACATTGCAAGACCCATGGCTACCAAGTTGTGCTAACTGGAATAGTGCCCTTATGCTCTGGATAGAGGTCAAACAAAAGTGCATAAAACTATTGTTCACTTGTGACTTGTAAGATATGAGCTCTTGTCTTCAGCAGTGAAAGGCAAATCCATTAGCCCACTCTCCAATATATTATTAAAAGAAAACTATAATTATAATTAATACTGACAAAATAATGTGCAACTGAGTGTTAACTTAACTTAATATGAGTGTTAGAATGTGAAGCCAGCATGCGTTTGTAGACTATTCCATGCCTCCTACCTCTACGTGCCATCCAAACATTTCTTATCCGTCTCAAATTCTAGTACAAAATATATAATTAGATTGAAGGTAAAATGAGCTTTCCAGGTGCCATCTTCTAAAGTTGCTTTAATTGCAGCTATTACACTACAAGTTCCCTTGGGCAACACTTATAATTCAGTTAGTAGTTTCTGCAGTTTGTTCTAAATTCTTACTACTTAGAACATTTTGGCAAGTGCACTTCATGAAGAAATTGATATTGGTTTCTCTAAAGCATCCATCTTTATATTTTAGGGTACTGCATTGTTGCTGTAACAGTTTGTTTTGCTAACATCCAGGAGATATTTATAGCATGGTATCTTTTAATAAAAATGAATATAGAGAATTTACTAACTTTCAACACTTACAGTCAGGACACAATTATACCTGGATCTGCATTTTTTACTAACAAGCTGTGTTAACTTGGCCATGGCCCATAATCTCAGTTTTCCCCATCTGTAGAATGAGGATAATAATCAGAAGCAGCTTTCAGGCATAGGCAAATCAGCTGGCTTCCAGGAGCACCAGATTCCAGGGGATCCTCTCATTGCTGTTAACATCAAAAGCAGTTTGCATGTGTGTAATCACTTGGCTCATATTTCTGCAGGGTAATTCAGCAGGTGCCTAATTTTTATTACATGAGTAGTCCCATTGAGTCAATGGGACAACTCACAAACTTACATTTAGGCATCTGCTTAAGTACCTGGGTAAGAAGAATGTTGATGATGCCAGGGAAAAGGGTAATAGGAAAAGAAGGTTCAGTGACTAATGTATTCCTCCTCCATGGGCTACAGTCCTGTCCCAAATATTAGAAATTGGGGGATGGGGAGAAGGCAAGATTTCATTAGCCAATTGGGAGATTTCCTATGAAAAATTCTTTTTTTTTTCTGAGCTCCCTTCTCTGCCCACAATGCTGGCACACAGCTTATTCCCTTAAGATTAGTGCAACAAAAATGATTAGAGGACTAGAGCACATGACTTATGAAGAGAGACTGAAGGAACTAGGCTTATTTAGCCTGCAAAAGAGAAGACTAAGGGGGGATTTGATAGCAACCTTCAACTACTTGAAGGGTTGCTCCAAGGAGGAGGGAGCTAGGCTGTTCTCAGTGGTGATGGAGGACAGAACAAGGAGCAATGGTTTGAAGTTGCAGTTGCGGAAGTCAAGGCTGGATATTAGAAAAAACTTTCTGACTAGGAGAGTGGTGAAGTATTGGAATGGGTTACCTAGGGAGGTGGTAGAATCTCCATCTTTAGAGCTATTTAAGGTCCGGCTAGACCGCACCCTGGCTGGGATTATTTAGGGAAAGTGGTCCTGCCTTTAGCAGGGGGCTGGACTAGATGACCTCATGAGGTCCCTTCCAACCTTTTGATTCTATGATTCTATGATTCCTAGACCTTTTTTTTATTATAGGTTCCTGGAACAGGGTCTTCTGATCTCCTCTAGGCTTAAAGGGCCAGTATACCCCAATACTAAGCCATTGCAGAACCACGGGCCTAGAAAACAAAGGGAGAGTAATTGTGTTATTATCAGAGTCTAGAGATGAGTTTAACAGACAGACCATGTTGCAACAGCACAGTTTGTTTCTACCAGCTTAGAAATGGAGGTAACTGGACTGAGTGGAGTTTTAGGTAAACACAGGTATATTTGTAGGCCTCTATCATTGTTGTTCTTTGCTTTAGATGCTATAACTTTGGGTAAATAAGTAGTTATTTGTTTGTTTGAGTCACTTTAGTCAATTGTTGTCAGATGTTCCTGAAGGAAGAGGACTTACAGGCACCAAACACAGTGAGCCTTGCATATGAACACATTTGGGAAACAGGGGATGCTTCTCAGAGACCCATTACGAGTGAAGTTGAAAGGGTAGGGTCCACCCTTGAGAGCAGTGCAGGAGGCCCGTCCTGTTCTCTGAGGAGTTCACTTGAGAGGGACTAAAAGGGTCTAAGGCACAATTTGTCGTGTAACTGTGACAGAGCCTTGTATGTTAAAGACAAAATAAATCATCTGTTAACCACTGGATGGGATAACCAAATGTTGCAGCATGTAAGTGTTGGCACTAAATCAAGGGAGGCTACTCCAGCCCTTGTAGAGAGTCTCCAGTGCTCCTTAAGGACCTTTAAAGAGGATACATTTCTCCCTGTCCCCACAATACTCGGGATATGCCACCTAGTCCAGTTATTCAGATGGTGAAATGAGACCAGAATTATAGGAAGCTATGCTGCATAATACCAGAGCAGATACTGCTCAGACCATGGAATTTTACATGATTTTGATCATGGATGTCTGCATGAATTATAATTCCTTGTCACTGAGCATTGTTTATTTTTTCAATTTGGCACTTATGTGGAAGAGCAATATCCTTATCTGCAGGAACAGACAACTTCAGCTTGACAGGGTGAGAAGTGTGGATGGATAAGCATTTTCGAAATTTGTCAGAAGGAAAAAGCAAGATTAAAACAATTAACTGTCTCTTCTAAGTATTAGTGCCAATTATACCTTCTAGTTTGCCAGCATTACATTTACTCAGGTTATTAATGACTGGCAACTACCATTTTACTTAGAAAATTAAGCTAATTTTAGGAAACTTTGAAATAAAGATTGAAAGTGAAACAAAATTCAAAAAGTTTAGGGGGAATTTCCAGTTTGTGAAATTTGAGAATGACTGTTTATTCTGATTGGGAGTGAGGGATTTTATATATTTATATATAATTTCAAAGATGGGGAAACCCAGTTCCTCCCCAGGCCTAACAGAAACACCAATTTAACAGTCAGTCTAAGAATAATTTTAGAAATAGCAGCTTGTGGGTGAGGAAAGAGGCTTATGTTTCATACATTTAGAAGTAATTTAAGACTGAAAAAATAATTGATATACTTCTGATTAGTAATTATCTCAAGGTTCTTTTATCATAATTGATGGACATTAATGGAACTTAATACTACAAAGTTAATGAAGGGAGGAAACTGAAAATAAATAAACATTAAGATTCCACAACTAATGCCTATCTTAGTTCACCAAACTGATATCTGCTCCAAGTTTCACCTATTGTACACTTAAAGGCACTATATATAACACTCCTTGATTATGAAATTGTATTATACCAGTACCTTCTAGAACTCATTTCTCAATCTTTAATTGTAACAATTAATGTAGAAAGACTAAGGGCTCAGTTCCAGGGAGACAGGGACTGGAGAATATTGGAGAGATGTCTGAGAAGAGTCCTTTGGGGGGGAGGGGAATATTACAGTATCGGGTACATTTTCTGTTTTGTATTTTCTGCCACATCTCTGAACTCCTGACCTGTCTGTGAACATTAGTCTCAGAACATTAATTTAATAATTTTGCACCAAATGACTGTTCAAGGGATGACTGTAACGTTCCCCTCTGGTGTTGTCTGGACCAGTGATGTGCTAGGTCACTCCAATCCTCTACTCTGGGAGCCAACCTTACTCTGCTATGCTATGAGAACCCCTACTCCCGGGCTGTTCCTGCAAAGCCTCTAGCATGTAAGCTTCTCCCAGTTACATGAATGAGCGCTTTTCGCTAGCTGCTGCTCCAATTGTTCAGCCAAATGACACTAGCCAATATCTCTGGTCCCAGACACAACCCTAGGAACCTCCTTCTTGCAGTGCCCAGTTATGCCCACTGGATTCTACAAGCTTATCAGTTTCTTTGTTAAATTGACAATCTCATATATGTTCCAGGGGCTTGTTATCCCAAGGGGAGTTTCTGATATACTTCAAAACAAATGCACTGCTTCACGTAGAATAATTAAGCAATCAGTTTGTAAACACCTAGAAGATAATGTGATAAATAAGTCAGCATGGATTTGTCAAGATTCAAACTCCTTGACTCACAAAACAGAGAGGAAAATTCATCTTCCTCCCTTCTTCTCTCTCCCTCTCCAAGACTCTCCCTGAGAGAGAAAGTGATCCTAACACAGAGAGAAAATTTAACCTTTCTCTCCCCCTTCCCTCCTTTCTCCCCATCAATTCCCTGGTGGATCCAGACCCAGTCCCCTGGGGACTCACCAGAATAAAAAAAACAATCAGCTTCTTAAACAAGAAACTTTTAATTAAAGAGAGAAAAACAGTAAAAATTATCTTTGTAAATTTAGATGGATTAGGTACAGGTTTTTTAGCTAAGGCACTGGAATACTCCCAGCCTAAGTATTCAAGTACAAATTAAAATCCTTTTAGCAAAAATACAATTTGAACGCCTTCCAGCCAATACACAATTAAATTCCTTCCAGCCAAATGCACAATTAAAACTCCTTCCAGCCAAATGCACATTTTCAAATAAAGAAAACAACATAAGCCTAACTCGCTTATTATTGTACTCACTATTGGAATCTATAAGAACCTGTATCAGGGAGATTGGAGAGAAACCTGATTGCACGTCTGGTCTCTCTGACCCCAGAGTGACAACAACCAAATTCTAACAGCACACACAGAAACTTCTCCCTCAAGATTTGAAAGTATCCGTCCCCTGACTGGTTCTCTGATCAGGTGACAGCCAGGCTTACTGAACTTGTTAACCCTTTACAGTCAAAAGAGATATAAAGTACTTCTGTTCTATTAACTCCTACTATCTGTTTATGACACCATCACTGGGGATTTCTGAGAGCAGGTTGGACAAACACCTGTCAGGAATGGTCTAGATAATACTTAGTCCTGCCTTGAGTTCAGGGGACTGGACTAGATGATCTCTCTAGGTCCCTTCCAGTTCTAAGATTCTAAGAAAGTAATAAACAAACACATTTATTCACTATAAAAGATAGTCAGTCTCTCCTCTTTGATCAGTGCTTCAGTGTCTTGGTGGTAGTGTCTGTAGATGGAAGTGCAAGAGAGAGGAAGAACACGGCATATGTCTCTCCCTTTTATCATGTTCTTTCTTCTCTCTTGGCTTTGCCCTCTTCCCCTGCCCCCACCACCAGTCAGGCGAGCATTACCTCATCGTAGTCTCAAACTGACCAAGGGCAGGGGAGTGATTCACTCGAGAGACCAACAGATCTTTTTTTGCTGCCTAGGCCAGTTTCTTTTGTTCCTGTGAGGCTGTATTGGGTATGTACCATACATGCCCTGGTGAGGTGTGAACTCCTCCTCTGTTCCTGGGGAGTTTTGCCTGGGCTTATTTTAAGCCACGAGGACTCATTTTCAGCCTCATAACTATATACATGAAATTACAACCTAAAACATTTCTATAACAATGCTCAGTGCATCATGAGCCTTCTGAAGACACCCAACATGACAAACTTTGCTTTGGTTACTACACAATCATATTACAAGAATGAACATGGGGGTGCAGGATGTTTTCCGCAAGATACAGAGTGTCAAAGTGACATTTTTCTCCATATTTTGTAATGGCAGCTATTAGACTCAGTGTCTCCAGAAGCCTCTCTTCTACTTACACTGCCACTGAAGTAAAAATTCAGATGCTCTGAGATCACGGATCACACAAAATTTAGCTTGGACATCAGTCAGAACCCAGAAGAAATCTCCAATTGTGTAACCCACAATTCAACCACAGATAGAATAGACTGGGCCATTAAGTGGGCTGTAGGTCCCCAAGGGGATTAATAAATCTAGGTGAAAATAAACATCTTGTCAAGAATTATTGTACAATCTCCTTTTCTTTTACAGGGATGGTCCATTGACTCTTTGAAGTATGTGTGTGGGGGGGGAGAGGGTGTTTTTTTTTCCCTTCAGATTTGGCTTGAGAAATATTTGAAGATTTAGAACTTTTGTCATACAAGTCATTCACTCATTCTCCCTGATACTTTGTGAATAGACATGCGTACATTTTAATTTGGAAGGTGGTTTATATTGAACTATTTGTTAGGATCAAATCTTGAAAGATATACCCATGGAGACCACTTTCCATACTGAATGAGCCAAATCATACTATTACTTTTAATTAGGTCTGATAAGAAAGGTAAACATAACAAATGAATAGGCGGACCATGTAAGCAGTTTCACAGGAAGAATTAGGAGTAAATACACTGAGCCAATTGCTATCTCCTTGGCAGAGGATTGCAGTACCATTTTATCCAAATCTGAATAAAGATGAGTCACTAATGAAGTGGAATTGGATTTCGCTACTGAAGTTTATGGTTCTTCCAGTCCTATCTGAAATGTGTTTCTTTGAGTGCTTAACACTGTTAACATGTCCTTTGGTAAAGCCATCACTTTTATTTCTTTGTTCAGTTTGGCTTTGTTAATACTGTATTGACAAAAGAGGGATCTTTTATCCTTTCAAAATATTGAATACTACTACTGAAATGAAATGTGCAGCTATGAAAAGGAGAACAAATACCTTAGGTGAGGTGTTGAAAATGAACACTTTTTTCTTAGAGCTTAGTTTTTCAGAAAGGAATGTGTAAGATTTACACCCTGTATATGAAAGTGAAGTTACCATGACTGCTTGCATAGATTTCATGTTTCTCTATGCAAATAGGTTCTAAAATAGCTAATGGCTATTTGTGCATTTAATATCTTTACCTATGTGCATTATCTTCATAGTTATGCATGTTGTTGTTTGCTTGTGATTCTGTACAAAATTATGTGTGGACAGACAATCTTTCTTTCTGAAAACGTGTGTCTGTGAATGAGAATTTTCAGACAGAGATAAATTAGGATACACTCACAAAAGTAAAATGCTTACTCAGAGCTGTTTCTTTGATTTTTTGGTACAGCATTAAGGGATAAGACCGTGATTTGCCCTAAAACCTACCCTTTCACATGCTACCTTTTCAGCATTGTTTTTCATACATTCTGGCATAAGTTACCAGCGGCTAAAATATTTATAGATTTATTTAGACTTTAGAATTCTTCTCCCTGAATACTACAAAGGAGAAATGAAATACACGTTGAAAATATTATGTCTAATTGTATAGTCAAGTGTACAACTGAACTTTGCTATACTATCATGGTTTATTCTTTAATCCGAATTCATTGTTCCATTTTAAAAAAATTAGAAACCTCAACATGTTCATAGAGAAAACTGTGACATTTGTATACCCCCAAACAAAATAATTATGTTACTTCTTAGATTGTATGGGCCAGATCACACTCAGGAGTACATTGATTTCATAGAATCATGGAATATCAGGGTTGGTAGGGACCTCAGGAGGTCATATAGTCCAACTCCCTGCTCAAATCAGGAGCTAATCCCCAACTAAATCATCCCAACTAGGGCTTTGTCAAGCCTGATCTTAAAAACCTCTAAGGAAGGAGATTCCACCACCTCCCTAGGTAACCCATTCCAGTGCTTCACCATTCTCCTAGTGAAATAGTGTTACCTAATATCCAACCTAAACCTCCCCTGCTGCAACTTGAGACCATTACTCCTT
>NC_133771.1:55254206-55256359 GCF_003597395.2 Chelonoidis abingdonii | reverse complement strand
ACACGTTGGCCTTTGGCAGTTGGCTTGATATGTCCCGTTCATTACATTAGCATCTTTCAGATAACGGGTTACTGGGTGGAAGTAAAGTTACTGAATACTAGTGAGGTGAGGATAGGTGTGTGTGGCTTTTCTTGGTTTGTAGGTGGGGTTTTGGTTGCCCTCGGTTGTAGGTTTATTGTCGTGTGGCCCCTGGGTTTTCACTTCCCTTTACAGTAGCTTTCTTTGTCTTTCTGCCCCTCCATCCATTTGGCTCCAATCTCCCCGCCTCGGTGAGAGTTGTGGGTTTTCCATCTAGGATGTACCCGTGTGATGTTCTCAGGAACACCATCCAAGAACTCGCTATGTATATAAGGTGGCAGTTGTTCAAAGGTTTGAGCCTGTGCTCCCTCTATCCAGGCGCTCACAATGCTTCCCAACGTGTAGGCAGTGGTCGGGAAAGGACCCTCTGCGTTTCCACTTTTGGTTTCTGACCGCGACGGGCGTGATCCGGGGTTATCCCATTCTGGATCTGGCTTGGGTTTGAAACAGTTTATTAATCGTTCATTTGGCCCCGTTGCATTTTAGCCGCCACGTCTGCCAAGGGTCCACTGATGTGTGACCTCAGCTCTAGCATGTTACTGTCTTCAGGGATGCTGTACCAATACAACCCTTTCGAAATTTTCTAAGAAGGTTTCCGGGTCATCACCTGCCTTGTAGTTGGGAAATTTCCTGTGCGGTGGCAACAACTGGCGCCGGAGGGTTAGGAGTGGTTGGAGCATTTTGTCTAGCCCGTGCCATCTCCAGTTCATGCTGTCTCTGTTTGTCCCTCTCTTCACTTTCTCGTCGGTAGGCTGCCTCTTCTGCTTGTTGTTTTAATTTGGGCGGCCTGCTCTTGTTCTTTGAAGTTGTCTTCGTGATCTGCTTTTTGGCTTCTTGTTCTCTTCTGTGAGTTGCTCCTGGCGTCTTGTTCGGCCTTAATTAGTTCCAGCTGTCTCCTATGTTTATTGTCGTTGTCTTATGGCTTGTTGCCGGGCTCTTTCCCTTTTTCAGCTCATCTTTGGAACTCATGCTTCTTCTCTGTTCCTGTTTTCTTGTTGTGAGTGCCCTCTGGTGTTTGTTGCCTGAATTGTCGGCTTTTGCCTCTTGAGATCTGCCTAGCTCTGTTGATAGCCAATTGAACCAACAAAAGCTACATAGTTCACCTGTGTGCGTTTGCTGGCTGGGTACTTAAGTTCCAATTGTTTAACAAATTCTGTAATGGTTCTCTTTAATGACTCTGCTAAAATGCAAGCTGCTAAAACAGGAGAAAAAAAAGTTTTTCTCCTAGCACTTTAAACCACCCCTTTTCCATGCTAATCCTAGCAGAAAAAAAGAAATTAATGTAGCCTGGCTTCTGGATTCGTACTTCCATACCGCTGCCTCCATGTACTAAACGTCTGTCTCAAATCTGGACTTAGAGTTCAGCATCTGATGTTTATGTGAGCCTTCCCCAAGCTTATACCCAGCTTGGATCTATGTCGCTGCACCAACTAGGACTATTAGGGTTCCTAGTTACCCCGAGTCACCCCAACCTTTCCCTGGGGGACCCCCAAAAACCCAGAAACCCTGGGTCTCCCTATCTCAACGGGAAAACAAGCTCTTCCCCCTTGTCTCCTCGTTATCTGCTTCCCCCTTCCCCTCCTTTTCCCTGGGTGAGCCTGGGCGATGCAGTACTTAAACTCCTTGAAGGCAAAACAAAAGGGAAATCACCTCCCCCTGAGGCGATGCATTCAAATCTAGTAAAGCTAATATAAAGAGATTTTCCACCCCCCTTCCTGTAGCCCTCACCGGAGAAACCCAAAAACCTCAGCCAGGTTTTGAAAAAGAAACTTTATATAAAAAGAAAGAAATACAAAACAATAATACGGCATTAAGAAACTCAATACAGGCTCTTGCTTATAAGAAAATATGAATAAACATTTGATTTAAAAGATAGCCAATTAACCAGTCCAGCAAATCAAACACACTGTAATACAACACAAAGCCTCTAACAGCCTTTTGCCTTGTGCACCTTTGTACTCACACTTTGTAGGAAAATATTAGAAAGAAATAGGAGTTAGCAGAAAAGATGTTTCCTCCATAGCTGGGAAAAACAAAAGACCTAGAGTACACAATTCGCCCCTGACTTTAAAAAT
>NC_133771.1:55229076-55254106 GCF_003597395.2 Chelonoidis abingdonii | reverse complement strand
ATCTGGGTAGAAGCATCCATGCTCTGGTGCTCTGTCTGGCTACAGGCGCAGGTGGAGGAAACAGAAGCAGTGCTGGCACAAGTGTTGTGGGTCTTCCTAACCATTGTAAGCCTCCCTCTGTCAAACTCTCTCTCAAACTCCCCTGTCTGTAGCTCCCTGTCCGCTCTGCTTTAAAGAGAAAGGTTTTGGATGTAGTTTGGTTTATAGGTTTTCAAGGGACTAACGGGTCATGGATAGAACCGACAAGGGACCCCCACTTCCTTCCCAAACTCCCTGTTAGCAGCCCCTGTTCACAAAGCTGCCTGGTTGTTTGTGCACAGCTTTATAAAGCCCTGGCCTGAGTGAATGTCCCACCCACTGGTTAAGGCTTAGCCAATTACCAGAGGCTTCTAGCTTTCAAACCTTTCTTGGTAGCTCAGCCTCCAACTGCCAGCTACAGCACAAAGAGTATCTTGCATGATATCAGACCAAACTGGTGTCATGCTGGTAATGAATATCATTGTGTGATATAGAGAATTATGTATATATGCTGGAAATATGTTAGTAAAACATCTCTAAACCAAGCTAATAAAGAGGTTTATTCTACACAAAGGAGTGTGAATTTGCTCATCTGCTGGGTCCAGCTTTGTAAGCCAGAGACAATGTAAGTACATTTGTATCGGCGGTAAATACCAGTTATAAAGAGGCTGAGAAAACAGCAAGGGGGCAGCTACCCACAGCACAAGCAACAAGAATGAATAACTTCATCTGGGGACTGTGACAAAGTTCCTCCTCTGCTTTGGTGGGCCCTGCGCTTTCCGGCACATTTGCTCTCCTCAGAGGTCCACGGCAGCCCTTAGTTGGGCCACTTTTGCTAGTGGCTCAAACCTGCCATTTGCCCAGCTAACCTCATCACTGGCCAGCATAGGGGAAAGGAGGAGAACAAACCCCACAGGCCTTTGTCCTACCTAGTGGGTCAGGGACAGGCCAAAGATCTTCCGCATCTGATGTGACTCACAGTCGAGATCAACTCCCCTTGTGTAAAGTAAGGAGTTGGGCGGGGGGTGGAGATGGGGGGAACCCAGGCCTGCCCTCTACTCCAGGTTCCAGCCCCCAGGGACCTGGGGATAGCAGCTGTGTACAACATCTCCTGTAGCAGCAGTGTGACAGTTCCAATTCCCTGGGCTATTTCCCCATAACCATCTCCCAGCACCTTCTTCATACTCACCACAGGACCTTCCCCCTGATGCCAGATAGCGACTGTACTCCTCAGTCCTCCAGCAGCACACCCTCTCACTCTCAGCTCCTTGCACGCCCCTCACTGACTGATGGGAGGTCCTTTTTAATGTAAGGGGGCTGTAGTCCCCTCACTAACACTCAGTGGGGGTGTTTGGTAGCTAGCTCCTAGCATTAAAAGGGGAAGGGTGGATGGGAAATCAGGACCCTGAGACTGACAGTGCCCAGGGGCAATAGGGAGAGGCCAGCTCTCCAGGTCAGCCTGACAGGGCAGGCAGGTTAATCAGGAATTCCAGAGACCAGAGTGGATCCAGTCTTTCCTGTGAGCTGGAATTGCCTGGGTCAGACAGAACAGGGCTGAGCTAAGGAGAAAGCAGGGGCCTGAGCTGAGCTGGGGAGCAGAGCTGTGCCAGAGCCAGAGGGGCCAGAAAGAAGCCCAGGAGCTGGAGGCAGAGCAGCAGCAGCGCTGAGGCAGAATGGAGCTGGAGCTGGAGCTGAGGCAGAGTGGGAGGAGCTAGGGCTGGGGCTGTCCCTAGCCAGGTGCATTACTTTAAGTCAGGTGTCCTGATTAGCTTGCCTGCCTAATTGATTCTGCTAAGTTCCTAATTGGCTCCAGGTATCTCAGGCAGCCTGCCTGCCTTAATTGGTTCTAGCAGGTTTCTGACTGTTCTAGGGAAACCTCTGCTCTGGTCACGTAGGGAACAGAAAACTATTCATCCAGTGGCCAGCACGGTTTCCATTGACCAGACTCCTGCCTTCTACGTGACATTCCTGTAGCCTTCTGGCCTGGAGGGAGGGAGGTGGAGGGCTGCTACTGCTGCTAGGCCCTGGGCTTTTGCTGCTGCGGCTTCAGCTACTCCCTTGTCTGGACCAGACCCCTTCCCCTCTCTCTGCTACCTGGTGGACCCCCTGGTTGCTGCTGCTCCTGCTGCAGCCCCTTGGGGGTGCTGCTGGCCTGCTCCCCAGAGAAGGGGAGTGAGGGACCCTTGCCCCAGCTGTTGCTGCTGCTGTGGGCACCACCACCAGCTGAGAAGGGTCCCTCCTGCCTGGCCACTGGACTGCCGGCTGGAGCCGCTGCTGCAGTGTTTGCTGCCTGGGAGCTGCTGGAGCCTTGAGGGGAAGGAAGAAGAGGATCATCCGCTGCTGGGGGAGCGCACAGAGACTCTGCAGACCACTGTGGAGGGGGCCTTCAAGGACAGTATCTCATGGTCTACAGTGTTGAAAGCTGCAGAACGGTCCTGGAGGATGAGCATGGATGTCTGTCCTCTATCCATTGAGAGCAGGAGATCATCCACCAGTGCCACTAAAGTGGTTTCAGTTCCACGTTTGGGCCTGAATCCAGATTGTGCTGGGTCTAGAATATTGGTTTCAGTTAAATGAGCTCATAGTTTGCCTTTGGCTTCTCTCTGAGCTTGCTCAGGAAGGGGACGTTTGACACTGAGGCCTTGTCTACATAACAGTTTTGTTGACAAAGTGCTAGTGTAGGCACCGTGCTTGATTTTATCGCTTTAACTGGCCCCCAGGAGGTGTCCCACAATGCCCATCCTGACCACTCTCGTCAGCAGTTTGAACTCTGCTGCCCTGCAGCCAGGTAAACAACCATCTGCCCCTCCCCTTTAAAAGACCACGGATTTTTGCAATTCCTCTTCCTGTTTGCTCGGCGTGGAGAGGTCTCATCACATCTTCCCAGGTGACCATGGCAGCCACATGCTCCAAATGCTCTCCTGCTTGCAGGGCCGGCTTTAGGAAGTGCGGGGCCCCGGCAGGGATGACTAAAAACAAAAAAAATGTAAAAAAAAAAAAAAGCCTTTCATTTCTTAGCAACTGGTTCCCTATAAAAAGTTCTGATTTAAGGGATGTGTCACAGTATGTATTTTTTGTACCAATAAGGTTACCGTACATCCGTATTTTCCCAGGATGGCGATTTCAGAACCAAAAAGCCTGACATGTCCAGGAAAATACGGCTGTATGTTAACCCTACCAAAAGTTCTTTTTAAAAAGATGGGCCTGAATGAGAAATGAGCTCTATTTCACATGTGTGGGTCCCCGCCACTCCCTGGGGGTGTGCTAGGGTGACCAGATGTCCCGATGTTATAGGGAAAGTCCTGATTTTTGGGCCTTTTTCTTATATAGGATCCTATTACCCTCCACCCCATCCTGATTTTTCACACTTGCTGTCTGGTCACCCTAGGGTGTGCACATGTGTGGGTCCCAGCTGCTCCCTGCCCCCCTCATTGAAGCAGGTATGCAGGGTTACTGCTCTGGGAACTGCAGGGCACCAGTGCACATGGGGCTGGCTAGAGGCAGGGCAGGGGGTGCAGGGCTGGCTGGAGACAGGGGGGTGTGGGGTGGGCTGCCTGGCTTCAGGGGGGTGCGGCAGGGGTTTGCAGGGCTGGAGACAGAGGAGTGTGGGACTGGCTGGCTTCTGGTAGGAGGTGCGGCAGGGGTTGGCTGGAGACAGGACAGGGGATGCAGGGCTGGTGCGAGCAGGGGTGTGTGTGGGGCTGGCTGGCTTTGGGCAGGGCTGCAGGGGGATGCGATGGGGTAGGCTGGATACACGGCAGAGGGTGCGGCAGGGGCTGGCTGTGGGCAAGGGGTGCAGGGCTGGCTGGAGACAGGGGCTGGCTGCGGGCAGTGGGTGCGGGGCTGGCTGGAGACAGGGGCTGGCTGCGGGCAAGGGGTGTGGGGCTGGCTGGAGACAGGGGCCGGCTGCGGGCAGTGGGTGTGGGGCTGGCTGCAGGCAGAGGCTGGTGCGGGCAGGGCAGGGGGTATGAGTACAGGGGGTACAGCCCACCCTGTATGGTAAGTGTCTCCTCCTCCTTCCTCCCCCACTGGGGTAGCAGAGGCAGCTGGAGCCCCCCCCATACCCCAGGGTGCTTGTGGGGCTATTTAAAGGGCTTGGGGCTCCCCTGCCTCTACCACCCCAGCCCTTTAAATAGTTGCAGTAGCCCTGGCAAAGCAGTGGGGCTCCAGCAGCTATTTAAAGGGCTGGGGTAATAGAAGCAGTGGGAGCCCCGGACTTCTTAAATAGCCCCAAGAGCCCCGCAGCCCTACCCCAGGGCTCCAGCAGTGGGGCTCTGGTAGCAATTTAAAGCGCCTGGGGTTCCACCCCCTGCTGGGAGCCCCAGGCCCTTTAAATTGCCCCCTGGGGAAGCTGGCCCACCCCTGTACAGCACATCGGCGCTTGCCAGTATGCCGTACTGGGGCTTGGGCGTGGGGCCCTCTTAGGGGCGGGGCCCGATTCAGGGGAATTGGTTGAATTGGCCTAAAGCCAGCCCTGCCTGCTTAGAGCACAGCGAAGCCATTGGATTTATCCAGTATATGGGGAGAGTAGGCTAGGCAGTCCCAGCAGCGCTTCAGTCTTAGGAATTTTGATACCTACATGTGGATTGCTCGAGGTTTATGTGAAATGGGCTATGGCCGTGACATGCTGCAGTGCAGAACAAAGGTAAAGAAGCTGAGGCAAGCACGGGAGGCAAACCATCTCTCTGGTGCTGCACCAAGGACCTGCTGGTCCTATAAGGAGCTGGACACTATCCTTGTCCATGACCCCACCTCCACTGCCAAGAGCCCTGTGGTTACTTCAGAGGGACTAGAGGAGGCAGAAAGTGGACCTAACCCAGAGGACAAAGTCTTTGATGAAGAAGTGGAGTTAGACTATGATTTGGAGCCCACCGCAGGGTCACCAAATGAGGGCAGCAGCCAGGAACTGTTCACCACTCCAGAGGTGTCCAGCCAGTCTCAGCAGTTTCTCTCTGGCGAGCAAGAAGCAGGAGAGGAGATCTCTGGTAAGTGGCTTTGCTCTGCGTAGTGTGGAGGTGGGTTCAGGGTATAGAAATGTTCAAGGCTTG
This sequence comes from Chelonoidis abingdonii, assembly GCF_003597395.2. Lineage (NCBI taxonomy): Eukaryota > Metazoa > Chordata > Testudines > Testudinidae > Chelonoidis > Chelonoidis abingdonii. The sequence goes on along the minus strand of NC_133771.1, from coordinate 55,249,040 downwards.
CTGTGTTTCTGTGTGCTGGATGTTTCTCTGTGCCTCTAATCAATGTGGTGGAACTGGATGTTGATGCACACTGAGAACTCATGGGAGTCCTCCAGAGAGATCGTTAGGAAAATTTCTTAGAGGTACTTTTTAGAGGGCTTTCCTTTCACCCTATCCCCTGGTTCTTGTCATGCAGACAGAGGAAAAGACTAGAAGTCTGAAGTGCAGACAATGCAATGTTTATTGGAAGCATTTCTTGCAGCCCTTTCGTGGGCCCTCAGTTTCTGCAGAATTTATGTTCTTAATAAAATATTCCAACCCCTTGTTACTGTGAAGGAAACCTCCCAAATGTGACCCTGCCTGAGTCTGCAGAAACTGAGGAGTCATGAGGGGGCACCTGCAGTGGTCTGTAGGCTGGTGCACCACACATCTGTAGTTTACTCTTTTTAGTTATTTCAGTAAAGGGTAGGGGTGGAAGGTGAAGGAAACCAGTAAAAGAAGATGGTTTCACAGTGATTCAGGGAAGGCAGGTAGGCAGCATGGCGGAGCAGGGTGTTTTAATCCTGTATGAAGTAATACATAAATGTCCTTGTTAACTCACTCCTTGTTGGCGTTCTGGTAGAAGTGTTTCTTCAGGAGGGTTTAAATGAGGCAGGGATAGTTGTCTGCTGGACCAGCTCAGGGTCCCATGGGTATGGGGCAGCACGGGCACAGGCCCAGAGATGGTTGTGGGAGAAGCAGACAAAGCATTGAGGGAGCATTGGGAGGAGGAGGGGCAGGGTGATGCTCTAGAGCACAAGGGCAGAAGAGAGCGGTGCTGAAGGTGAGGACAAGAAGTTTAAATTCGATGCAGTGGAGAAGGGGGACCCTGGAGCGGCTACTACAGCGTGAAGCCATTGAGCTTGTCAAGTTGCCAGTGCAGTCCTCTGTGGTGGTGCACTGCTGTCAGCAGTTGACCAAGTGCCCTAGAGGAACGGGAGAAGAGGCTTGGTACTCAAAGCACTGGCTAGCGTAAGTCTCTGGCGGCTGATAGATACTAAGGGTCTGAGACTCTGTTTCGAGACTGCAATAAAGCAAACCCCATTTTTTGTGGCTGTATGTATCTGCCTGAACTTTTCTTCATTGGGTACAGAAATACCGTTGGAGGTCAAGAGACAAGGACATATTAATCCAGAAAAATGGTGGGTTTAGGTGGGGAGGAGACTAATGCAAAGGGCTTACAGCCATTTTGGGGAATTCCAACAGCTCATTGAACCAGAGGTAAGTCACTGGCCCGGAGTGCATGAGATCCCACAATAGCTTGAACTTGGTAGATTGTGAAACTTGTGGTGACTTCAGAGCTGGGCCTTTAGCTCAAACAATAGAGGCTCAAGTCTTGTAGGAATAAACCCTATAGGGACCCACTTTCAGGGTAGAACACTAGATCCTGGAATGCTGTGAATCTGAAAAGAACTTAGTTCCGACCATAACCCCTAACTGAACACAATCTCCCCAGACAATGCTGTAGCTAGGAGGGCTAAATTGGTCCTCGGACGTATTCACAAAGCATTATCAAGAAGGATTGGGGAGGCTGCATTACCTCTGTACACAAAATTAGTGAGACCATTCATGGAGACTGTCCCCCATTATGGTATCCACACTTGTAAAACTGGAAACCGTTCAGAAAAGAGCTACAGCCATGATTCAAGTTTGGAAAGCCTGCCTTAGAGGGAATGACTGAGGGGACTCAATCTGTTGAGTTTAGCAGAGGGATGGCTGAGGCAGCTTTATTGGGGTGTGTGAGTACTTTCCTGGGGAGATGATTTCTGATAGCAGATGGACCTTTGATCTAGTAGACAAAGGCAGAATGAGATTCAATGACTGGCAGCTGAAGCCGAATGCTTTCCATGTTATATGGCTGTCCTAGCCTGTGCCAACTGCCTTTCAGTCTCATGTTTGTGCTCCAATCTGCTGTCGAGATTTGGCTGCTCAAGATCAGGGTGCTCGAGTCTGGAGAAACCTGAGCTCTCTGGCAGGTTAGAGCACATAGCCTGGAATAGCAAGTGACAGTGGGGGTGCCCTGGGACTAAACACAGAGGTCCACCCTTAAGGTCAGGCATTGGGTGAGGAGAACCTGGAGTACTAAGTGCCAGAAACAGTGGTACTGAGAAGTGGGTCAGTGGTTTGGAGCTGCTGGACTAAAGAAGATGGATGATCTTGATAAAAATAATGATTTCCCTGATCTATCCACTGACAGTGGGACTGAGGACTCGATTGAATAGTGGGATCGTTTTTTGAAACCTATGGGATGTTTTCTTCCTCTCTGAAAAAGGGGATCATCGCTCAGTGTCTGTAAAACTCTCTGAGAGGCTTTCTGGCAAAGGCAATTGGCTGATTGCTAACCCCTCCTCCTTTCTCCCCACCCCCAGCACACACTCATAGTGAAACTGAACTTTTTCTTTGACAGCTTATTCAGCAGACAGACACCAGAAGAGAACATCATCTTCCCCAGTGAAACAGCAGCAGGTGCAGCTTGGAAGAACAGTGGAGAAGTTGACCAGATCTGCAGGAAGAGACACTGTTGTTCCTCAGTTGGAGAAAGCAGCACACAGGTGTGTATATGTGTATGGGGGCGGGCGAATTTATTTTAAACTCCTGTGATATGTTTAAAGGAAAAAGATTTGTGAAGATGCTGGAGTCTGAGGGAGAAAACCCAAGTAACAGGCTGATATTTCTCTATATGTTTAGCCAGCAGAGAAGGTACCTCTACCATGCCTGCAGGCCCAGTGATAGGCAGGGAGATGGCAGCTTTTCTATATCAGGTTTCAAAATCTTTTCTAGACCAGATTAGATTGTAATGTCTCATAACCTGATTGAAACTACAGCTAACGTGGGATTGCATGTGTGTGTTATATCAGACCATATGCTAGTAACCCTCACATAAAGACAGGAAACATCCTGGCCCTCAGAGTCTGCAGGTGTCCAGTGTTCAGGCATGCTTCAGGGTGATCTAAACCCCTCTAGCTGTAAAGTCATAGAAGTTAGAGATGGAAAAGGCCTCGTGGATCACCCACTCTATCTCCCTATGAATGCAGAGTTGTTCCAGAAAGGACATTTCAAGGAAGTTTTTCAGTCTAGTTTTAAATGTCCCAAGTGGCAGGGTTCCCATCTCTTCCCTTGAGGAGAATAATTTGCAGTCTAGTAAAATACATCTCACGCTCAGGAAATTTTTCATCATGTCCAACCTAAGTTTTCTCTTGGTGTAGCTTTATTCTGTTACTCCTGTTATACCCCTTTGCAGGGGCAGCTCCAGGCACCAGCACACCAAGCGCATGCCTGGGGCAGCAAGCCACGGGGGGCACTCTGCTGGTCGTCGCGAGGGCGGCAGGCAGGTTGCCTTTGGCGGCATGTCTGCGGAGGGTCCGCTGGTCCCATGGCTTTGGCGGACCTCCCGCAGGCTGCTGCTGAATCCATGAGACTGGGGACCTCCCATAGGCAAGCTGCCGAAGGCAGCCTGCCTGCCGTGCTTGGGGTGGCAAAATACCTAAAGCCGCCCTGCCCCCTTGTACCACCATAAATAATGTTTCTCCGTTCTTGGTGTTAAAACACTTAGATAGTGCTAGACAGTTATTTTCTGCCCTTAGCTGTGATGTAGGTTAGCCATACATATGTAGCTCTCTTAATCTTCCCGAATCACTTCAGCCCTCGGATAATTTTGGCGCTTGTGTGCACTCTCTTCATTTTGTCCATAGCTCTTTGGCAAGGTGGTGCCCAGAATTAAATGCAATATTGATGGTGCAGTATCAACAGAGCCATATATTAGGGCTGTTTTTCCTTGTTCTCTTATGTGATGCCTTTGTATCACTCACTCATGCCCGTCACCCCAATTGGGGTATGGGCCGCCAACCGTAGATCTCCAGAGTCCTCTATCCTGGGCCATTCGCTCTAACTGGTTCCAGGTATAGCTCCCCCCCAAAACCTGGTCTTTCTCCCCCCTGTAGTTCCCACCCCTACCTTTCTTTTAGTAGAATGCTTCCCAATTTTCTCCCTTCCACTCAGTCTGTAGTTTGGATTATTTTCCACAGATGCATTAACTGCTTTTCTCAAGATGAATCTCATTTCTCATTTTCTGTTAGAATCTCTCTGGATCTCTTTGTATTATTTCTCTCCTCACTGCTCTTCACCACTCCTCCAATAATGGGCTGGATGCAGCAGAGGTTTGGTGTGTTGCACAAAGATATGCATGTAAAAGGCTGTTGAGCAGGACGGGTAGTTTAAGGGAATCCACTCTAGCAGTAACAAGAATGTTGCCTCCTGGCCACCAAGCGACTCTGTGCTACTGGCCGGAGTGAGCCCTTGGAAAATAACAAACACTAAGGGAGCTCAGCCAGGTGGAGGGGGAGCACTCCTGCCAGGGACGGGAAGCTGAAGGATGGCCAAGGTTTCAGCAACATAAGCACCTTCTTTATGACACAACAGAGTCTCCTATTACACAACACTTTAGCTAGGAGAGGGTTTGGAGTGAGGAATGACTTGACTGGGGGGACTGGGTTAAGCCACACACCCAGATAGGGGAATGTTAATATGAAGACGAGGATGGGCACCAAGAACACACATGCCCGTCATGCCTGCTACAGATATTTGAGCACTAACTGCAAACTTGAATCTCTGGTCAGCTCTGAGAGCTTCACTGCACACGCTGACCATCTCAGATTTGGGGGTAGACTTGGGTGTGGTGCCTGTCTCTTTTGCGTTTTTCTTGTGGGGTTCTGCTTGCACTTAAGTGTTTGTATGGAGGCATGAATATTTGCAGGAGGGAGGGTTTGATTAATGTTGTGGAGTCAGTTATTCATTTGCATAGCGTTCCCTCTCATTCCTCTGCCTTTTTCTTTTATCCCTGGTTCCTGCCTATCCCTCTTCTGTTAACTTCATGCTATTCTTTTCTTGACTAAAGCCTTAGTTTCTTCTTGCAACCAGCTAGTCCTTGACTCCTTTAGAGAATGAGAGGTATTAATACCCGAGCAGGCATAGGGCTGTGTGTCTATTTGTTCACCCAGCCACTAGGTGGAGGCTTCTGCATATTACAGGAGGGATTTTCAAAGGAGCACGAGGGCCTTTCTGGTTCAAGAATGATGGTCCTCAGTCACTGAGGAGGTGGAATAAAAGGACTGTACTGTTCTGGGGAACAGGGGTGCTCCAGGAGAGTGCTACTATAATAACATAGTACATGCTGCGCATAGTGTCTTCCCTTGGGTGGCTGAGTGCTGAGGTAATGGACTGCTAATCCACTGCGCTCTGCACACATGGGTTGGCCCCACCTCCGGTCAAATCAAATGTACGTACTCTGCATTCAAATACCCATACACGCAGGTTCTGCTCATTTGCTGCTCTCCGATACGAGTGTGAGCAAAGACAAAGGCTGTGTCTACACTTACTGTAGCATGTAAAATACAGCACTACACATGTAGCTACACCCCGCAGTGACAAGCAGGCCGTGTCCACACTTCTCACTGAGGTGTGTAGTTACACGCTGCAGGGAAGGGCTCCAGCGGCAGGGAGGCAGTGGGGAAAAGCTCTGGTAGCTCCCTGCTGCTGGAAACTTTTCCTGCTGCCTCCCCCTGCCACAGCCATTCCCTAATGCCAGAGCCTTTCTCTGTGGTGGGGATAGTGTATGGCAGTGGGGAGGCAGTGCTAAAAAGAGCAGTGTAGGCAGGGCAAGCGCTGTATGGTGTAGACACTGGGGTGTGGGCTCGTAGGGCACTCTCCCTGTCTAAGGCGCACCTCACCATCTACACTACTAGTCACACCCATGCTAGCTGGGCATGCAGTGTCTGTGTGCTACCCACTGCTGCGAGTGTGGACATAGCCTATGGGCCAGACAGAGTCCTCTATGCTGAGCAGTAGCAAGTCTCAACTTCCCGGCTTGCCATCCCTTTCCTCTCCAGGTAGAAGGAGCAATGGGGTGTGAGTAGAGAGTCAATATAGCCAAGACTAAGGAGTTCAAAAATCACAAGCCGGACCCCCTAAACTTCTGATGTTGGCTTAAATTTCATGAGACTTTACAAAGTGCTATATTGTTTTCTTGCCTGTATCCTTATTTATTTACTGTTTCTGTTTGTTTCAGGCTGAACATTGAATTTTAAGCAGCGTTTACAACTTTTATGATTTTATCATGACTTCATGGAGTCGTGTGACTACATCTGACTCTCAGTTTCTTATTAAGTTTCTAGCTCTCATAGTTGGAGAGAGAAGCTTGAAAATGTGAGGAGATCGTACTCTAAAGGCCCAAAAACCAGAAGGCAACTAAAAATAACCCCAAACGTATTAGTTGTAAAAATCCTGAGATTCTTAAGCCAATTTTGTGGGTTTTCTGTCTTACTCAGGATTTTTGAATGGTTAGGTTTTGTGATACCATGTAAATGGGCTCCTGCCCTCAGAGGGGAGGGAATAAAATGGTGCTCAGCTGAGACCACCCCTGCCCCCAGCACTCCCCTGAACTCAGATGTGTGCAGAGGCGATACCCCTCCCTCTGGGGTAGAGGGGCACTTGTATCCAGGTGGTGTCTCCCCTTCCCTTTGCCACGTGGCCTTGGGGAATACAGAAGAGAGTTGCTAGCCAGAGACTCCAGCTGATAGGAACAGGAGCATCCGAAGCAGGGACCTCTGGACGTTCCCTCCTACAAATATTTCTCCTACTTGCTCTGCCCTTTGCAGAGTGACTGTTTTGCTTCAGCCCTCCCCTTCCTTCCTCATGGTCTCTTCACCTCGGCTTCACACCTGCCCCTTCTACTCTTTCCTCTCCTGCCCTCCCCCCTTCACCCCTTCCCTTCACACTTAGCTGCCCCCCTCCTCGATTAACCCGCCCAAGGAAAACATGCTCTTTGTTCATTCTGCTGGTGTGTAAGGCCCCTTCCCTCACCCTCTGTCTGTACTGTCTATTTAGACAATATTATCTCGTTGGTTCCTCACCCTGCCTCGTTCATCTGTCTGTATCCACCTATTGTCTCTTGTCTCATACTTAGACTGTCAGCTCTTTGGGGCAGAGACTCTTTCTGTTCTGTTTCTATAGCACCAAGCACAGCAGGGACCTGGGCCAGGACTGGGGCTCGTAGGTGCTATAAGCTGGGGGCTTATCAGCTGGAAGTGATGGAGGAGAGAGACCTGGCTGTGTGGGTCAATCACAGAATGACAATGAACCACCGTTGTGATGTGGCTGTGAATAGGTGAGCCATTTCCAGTGGAGATGGAGAAGTATCAATACCATTGTACAAGCTCCTGGTGAAACCCCATTTGGGATACTGGGTACAATTCTGGTCACCCGTGTTCAAGAAAGATAAATTCAGTCTGGAAGTGGCTCAGAGAAGGGCTGCTAGGCGGATCAGGGGAATGGAGAACTAGCTTATGAGAGGAGACTGGAAGAGCTTGGCTTGTTTAGCGTAGAAAAAAGAAGGCTGAGTGGGGTTCTAACTACTCTCTATAAATACATCAGGGAGTAAACACCAGGGAGGGGGAAGAGTTGGTTAAGGTAAGGACAATGTTGGCACAAGAACAGATGGGTATAAAGTGAGCTCCCAGAACAACCTCCCAATGGAGTTGTGGAGGCATATAATTAGTTTTAAGAGAGAGCAGGACAAATTTATGAGTGGGGTTGTGTGTTGGGGCAGCTTGTGATAGTGGGGGGCAGGGCTCAGCAGCCCTGCGGGTCCGTTCCGGTTTATGTCTGTAGCATCAGAATGGCCACAGCTAGAGATGGGTCACTCAACAGGATGGGCCAGGGTTCTGAGGTGGCACCAAGCATTCTCTCTCTCCCAGGTGTCAGAGTCTAACTGATGGGCATACATGGGGTCAGGAAGGAATTTTCCCCCAGGACAGATCGGCAGAGACCTTGGGGGTTTTGTGCCCTCCTCGGCACAAGGGCATACACAGGTATGGCTCCACATAAAACATCTTCCTATCAACACAGTCTGTCACACTCATCCTTAGTGACCATAGCGTCCATGCTGATGACCCACCCCATGCTTAAGCTGCCCATCTCTAAGCTCTCAATTCCTTGTTCAGCCTGCAACCAGTGGTGGATTACGCTTTTGTGGGGCCCCGGGCCAGAGCAAGTGGGGGCCCTAGGCCCTCCCACCCCTTTCAGGCCCCATTGGCCTAGTGGCTAATCCACCACTGCCTGCAATTCTCATTCAACTCTACCACTCATCAAAACAGCCATTTACTTGACTTGGTCTTCACCAAGCACTGCACTGTGTCTGATTTTTCCCTCATTGAATTCCCCCATTCTCGCCACCTTTTCATCTGTTTCAGTATTACCCATCTTCCTCTCGCCCTCAAGCATCACCACCCAGTCCTTCCATGACTTCCAGTCCATCAGTGTCAATGGTTTCTCAGCCCCCTCCTTCCTGCATCCTCCTCCCTTTCACCCATTGATAGGGTTGCTGGCTCTCTCCATACTTCACTCTCCTCCACACTTGACTCTTTTGTCCCAGATTGCAAGATCTGACCTGCCAACCCCAAGTCCTTGCTCACCCCTCACATCCACTTCCTCTGCTCCTGCTCTCACGCTGCAGAGCAGCTCTGGTGGAAACTGACCAGGCCAACTTCCCTCACTGCAAATGGGTTTTCTCCTCATTCACTCCTGCTATCTTCCTAGCTGAAACACTCTACTTCTCCATCCCAGTTATTCAACAACCTGGCATCCCAACCACCTATTTGCCATCTGTGATTCACTCTCCACTCCTGCCTATGCACAGACATGGCTTAGAATCTGTAGTTATGCAGATGAGTCACAAATCAATTTCTCAGATGAACACCTGTGACCCTCCCTCCAATCCTGCATCTCATCACATCTTTCTGACATCTCTTTGTGTATGGCCAGCTCAACATGGCCAAAACTGAATGTTTGAGCTTCCTCCATGTCTCAAGCATCCTCATCTCCCCAGTTTCCTCAGTCACCACGGATAACACCACCATTCCCTCAATTGCTCAGGCCCATGGTCTGGATGTCATCTTTGACCCTGCCCTCTCTCTAGACCAGTGGTTTTCAATCTGTGGTCCATGGACCCCCAGTTATCTGCAGACTATGACTAAGATTTCAAAAGGGGTCTGCTCCTCCATTTGAAATTTTTTTTAGGTGTCCACAAATGAAAAAAAGTCTGAAAACCCCTGCTCTGGATCCACACATTCTGGCCATATCCAAATCTGATGTTTCTACCTATATAATATTTCAAAAATTCAGCCTCTTCTGTTTGTCCAAACTTGTAAGGCATTTGTTCAAGACTTCATCATCTCATGTATTGACTACTGTAGTCACCTCTTTCCTGGCCTTGAATTCTGCTGCATTGCCCCATGAAGTTAAATTCATGGAGGTTAAGTCCATGAATGGCTATTAGCCAGGATGGGTAAGGAATGGTGTCCCTAGCCTCTGTTTGTCAGAGGGTGGAGATCGATGGCAGGAGAGAGATCACTTGATCATTACCTCTTAGATTCATTCACTCTGGGGCACCCAGCATTGGCCACTGTTGGAAGACAGGATACTGGGCTGGATGGACCTTTGATATGACCCAGTACGGCCATTCTTATGGTCTTATGAAGTTCACTCAAAACACTGTTGTTAAGATAATCTTTCTATCTCATCACTCTTAACACTTTTCATCTCTCCACTGGCTCACTCACCACTCAGTGCAGCAAACACAAATTCATTGCCCTTAATTCTCAAAACAATTTAAAACCATCCTACTTATAAACTACTAGTTTGTTGAACTCCATTTTCACTCTGCTACTGGTGGCAGCCTTGACTGCATGTGTGTCTGCTTCTCCCACAAGCACCCTGTGCCTTTTCCCATGCTGCCCTCTAGGCATGGGGAAATCTCCCCAAACTGCCTAAAACCTACCTCTTTGTGTAGTCCTTTGTCTGTGTCAGAGGAAGACTAGGGAACTGGAAATACTGCAGGCCCTGAAACATGAACAGAAGTAAAAACCAATTATAGACTCTTTCCGTGTGTCTCTTTCCAATACAGCCAAAATGAAGGAAAGGAGCTATGAATTTTATATACCTCCCCCCCCAATTCCAATATTACTGAAAAGTGTGAAATAATCAGACCACTCACGTGTGCTCTCAGGCTTAACTTCACCTTAATTACGTTTTTTGTATAGGGATTTCCTTCGCTTCCTTTTAAATATGGACTGAAGCATCACAGGTCTTTTTCTCTGGAGGAGAACATTGGTGGTCATGGACCTATCTCCCCATTGGTATGAGAGTCCTGTTTATCATAGACTTGTAAGATATCAAGAGGTCATCTAATCCCGTCCCCTGCATTCGTGGCAGGACCAAGTATTATCTAGACCAGTGAACCATATGTACTCACAGAGTCTAAGATGAAGAAGGAAACATTACGATCATTTAATCTGACCTTCCATATTACATAGGACTTTGAACTTCCCCCAAATAATTCCTGGGTGAACTAGAGCATGTCTTATAAAAACACCCAATCCTGATTTCAAGATTGCTAGTGATGGAGATCTCAACACCACATTTAGCAAATTGTATCTATAATCAGTTACTCTCACTGTTAAAAATTCATACCTTATTTCCAGTCTGAATTTGTCTAGCTTCAACTTTCAGGCATTGGTCATTTTACACCTTTCTCTGTTAGATTGAAGAGTCTATTATTAAATATTTGTTCCCCGTGTAAGTATTTATAGACTGTTATTAAGTTGTCCCTTAATCTTCTCTGCGTTAAGCTAAATTGATGGAGCTCCTTGATTCTACCACTACAGGGCATGTTTTCAAATCCTTTAATCATTCTCATGGCTCTTCTCTGAATCCTCCCCAATTTATCAAAATCCTTCTTAAACTGTGGACAACATAAATGGACACCGTATTCCAGCAGTTGTTGCACCAGTGCCAAATACAGAGATAAAACAACCTCTCTACTCCTACTTGAGATTCCCCTGTTTATGCATCCTAGCATCGCATTACCCCTTTTGGCCACAGTATCATGCTGGGAGCTCATGTTCCGTTAATTATCCACCAACACCCCCAAGTCTTTTCAAAGTCACTGCTTCCCAGGATAGAATTCCCCCAGCCTGTAAACCTGGCCTTCCTTCTTGGTTCCCAGATGAATACATTTCTATTTGGCTATATTAAAGTGCATGTTGTTTGCTTGCACTCAGCTTACCAAGTGATCCAGATCGCTCTGTATCAGTGGCTTGTCCTCTTCATTGTTATGAATGTGTGTGTGCGCAACAGCAGAGGGAATGAGAGCATGGAACAACTTTTTACATCCTAATGGCTTGTACAGTGCTAAGTAATGGGCTGGGAAGAGGAGGCTGAGCTGAAAATGTTGATGGTGGTGATGGAGGAGTTCTTGTTGTGGGAGGGGGTGGAGATGGAGAGACATAGACAAGTCTCTCTCATTCACGTAAAGTTACTGTAACCATCATAGAACAAAAGTGTCAGGATTGAGGACAGAGACCGTGTCTGAATTTTCTCTCACTGGCCCTATTAATATTTGCAGATGCCAAACATTTCAAAGCACGACCATTATCCCCATTTGACTATAACCAAATGTATGGGGAGAAGCACTGAGCAATCACATAGCAACAATGTGGCCTAGTAGATATGGGGGGGGGCTGACTTGGTAAACTGCAAAGAATAAACACTGGCTGGTGAGCTGCTAGCAGAAGTCAGTTTCCCTTCTGTAAAATGGGGATAATGATTTAAAGTTTGTTGAAATCTGCTGATGAAAAGCAGTATGTAAAAACTAGGTGCTTTAGTTATAAGCTAGCCCCAGAAGTGTATCAGCTACAAATCTACGTGAGAGCTACAACTGCCTGAATAGCCACTAACTCCTGACATTTCTCTTCCTTTTCAAAAAAACTAGGAAATTCACTGACAAAAAACCTTTTTAAAGTATCTCATACCCTTCCAAAATGCTGTGTACAGCAAATCTCAAACCTCTGAAAACCAGGAAATACAGATTTAAGATACAGCGTAAACAACTTTAACCCTGCCATGTTTGAGCAATGACCCAATATGCTCATAGCTCACTTACTCACCTGCTGTCTTTGCAAATGTTGCATCTCACTCAGGGCTTAGGGCTCTTGACAGCTGTAGCACTGACAAATGCCTTCTCTTTGCTAAAGCAAAACTTGTCTTTAGATGAGCTGTGCTGATCAGAGCTGCCTATGTCCGTTCTACATCCAAACTCTCAGCTTGCTCCCCACCAACGATCCCACACTTGTTACATTTTACAACCCTTTGTCCCCATTTACTGCCCCTTCCTCGTTACTCACTGGATTCCACCCACTACTGTACTTTCACTTACCCGTCCTTAAACCCACAGACTATTCTCATATCCCACCTCACTGTTGACAGTCTCCATGCAGCACCACCGACACAACTGACACAATCTACACTACCCAATGCTGAAATGATGCACACTGGAGCCCTCAAGGTGCATATGTACCCCCTTGTCTTTGGTCATGCACCTGGGGGGCTCAGGCCAGATCTCCTCATATTACAGTCACTGCTCTTTGATGCTTCTCACACTAATCCCCAGATTTCCTCATATCACAGTCACGTCTCTACCAAGCTGCTCCAATTAATCCCTCCACCACTCAGTACAGCTACTCCTAACACAGTGAATGCAGCTGGGGTGCATGCTGATAATTCCCAGTGGCTATTGCTGCTTCAAGGCAGGTAGAGTTAAGTTGTATAGGCGTGTACATATCAGTAAGGTCATTCCAACTTTCATGTTACATTTCTATTACATTATCATCTGAGTTATTTTAAACTTGTTTAATTCATTATTTCAATGTTTTTGAAATCAAATATTTCATTTACAAAAGATTGAAATAATAGTTCAGAATATTTCCTTTCACAACGTTTTTGAGATTTGAAAACTTTTGCCCTGAATTAGGCCAAAACAAATTTCTAAGTCTGGATTGGGGGGAAGGGGTGGGTGGAGGGGACTGGGAGGATGGAAATTCCATTTTCCAGCCATTCCTAGCCACAATTAAGCATGCCTATAAAATTTCAGGTGCAAAGTTAGGGGCCAGTATTCAAAATCAGGTCCAAATTTTCTTCACAGTTATAGTAAAGTATCTTCAAAATGTGTCATTCACATTTCTGTTCTTTTGCATTTAATTTTTGGCCATAATCCTTTCCATTTTAAAGGCAGAGGAGCGACTTCATATTTGACACAAAGGTATTCAGAGATGGTTGTTGACGTTTCTCATATATCTGAATATCTGTAGTACATTCTTCTGTGGAAAGGTTCTTCTAAGTTTTAAATAAAATTATTTTTCAACAGATATTTCAATTAAAAATGGAAAGTTGGATACGGAAAGAACAAACTGATGGTAAGGAAATAGCAATCAGGACTCTATCCTGTCCCTACTTTGCCCTTAATTAATATAAATATAAATATTTAAAGGTTTCCTGTCTGTAGGTGAGCTTCTTCCCCTTTGAGATTAATGATCTGCACTGAGTGTTGATGCAAATATCTGAAATAAGGGTAAGAATCCTCTAGGAACAAAGTCAGCCATGTAGCAGGGGCTCATGACACAAGAGAGGTTTGAAAACGGGTTTTTATAGCTGGGGACTTTTTTATAATCGTTACTGCCCATGAGTATAAAGGCTGAAGAGCCGAGGACAGTGCATGCAGCCACTCTGAAAGAGACTGTCCCTATCCCAGACTGTCAGTGCACCACATTCTGACCTGCCAGGAACACTGCTGTTCCAATCCTGTCTCCCCCAAGTGTAGAGCTGGCCCAGACTGCTTGGTCTTCTGGGATGTGGACCAATGTCCACTTGTGACACTGATGAGGCCAGTAAACCAATGATCACTAATTCCAAAGTTAAACTCTCAGAGGTGAGAAGTTAGTGCCCTAAGATCCTGGTCCAACTCTCAGTGAAGTCAGCGGAAAGATTCCCAATGTGGAGTGACTTGAATGGGAGCTGGATCGGGCCCTAAATCACTGTGCCATTCAAATCCAAAGTGCAAATGTCTTAATCTCTGCACATTCAAATGTCTATAGCTGTGTAGGCAGAAATCCTCAAACCTACCCATCTCTAACTGGTTTTCTTTGTAATGTCATGAATATCTCCCACATGTTCCCAACAGTCCCAGGGGATGTCGGCCGCTACACTGGGGAATCAGAACTGAGAATCATCCTTGTAGGTAAAACTGGAGCTGGGAAAAGTGCAACAGGAAACACCATCCTTGGCAAGAAAGTGTTTGAGTCCAAACTCTCACCAAAGTCTGTAACTGCAAAATGCAGTAAGGGGGCGAGAATGTGGAATGAGAGGAATGTGATGGTGGTTGATACTCCTGGCATTTTTGACACACATGTACCAATGGACGAAACTTGTCGAGAGATCAGTCGCTGTATTGTAGCCTCCTCCCCAGGGCCCCATGCTATCGTTCTAGTGGTGCCCCTGAGCCGGTACACTGTGGAGGAAAAAAAAGCAGTCAAACGAATACAAGATATTTTTGGAGCTGAGTCCATGAGGTACATGATCCTGTTATTCACTCGGAAAGATGATTTAGAGGATACTGAATTAGAAGAGTTCATAAAAGGCTCTGAGGCCCAAGGCCTTTGTGAGCTGGTAGGAAAATTTGGAAAACGATACTGCGCTTTCAACAACAGAGCAACTGGAGAAGAACGGGATGCCCAGGTGAATGAGCTGCTGGGGATGGTAGATAAGATTGTGCAGGAGAACAGAGGCACATGTTACACGAATGAGATGTATAACTATGCAGAGAAAAAGCTTCAAGAGAAAACAGAGGAGCTGAAGAAATACTATGCAGAGCAGCTGGAAAGAGAGAGAGAGAAAATAAAACGTGATTATGAGGAGCAAATAAAACAACTCAGGGAAGAATTAAAAAGAAGGGATGAAGCACAAAAGCAGAATCAAGATGAGGAGGAGAAGATGTGGCACAAAGAAGTAGTAGAAAAGGAGATGGTTTTGCAACAACAAAAATTGAGACTTTTAGGAGAAAAAGAGAGAGATTATGCTGTAAAACAAGCAGGAGCCAGGGAAGAAGCTGAAAGTGATATAATATGGGAAATGGTTTTGGGTGCTTTTAGACTTGCCTTTGAAGTAATTAAGGGTTGGTTTAACGATGACTGAACTACATTTAACTTCTTTATCCTGTTATTCTGAGTCTATAAAAGTCGCAAATGAAGTTTCACTGCTTGTTGAACCTACAGACCCCAACATTCTGCATTTTAGGACCAAAATTAATCCCTGGGGTAGCTCCACTGAAGCCAGTAGAGCTACACAAGGAATGAAATGGGCCCTTAATTACTAAGATACCTTCTCACTTGTGCTAGTGACTCTATCACATGCTTTGATAATCTATTCCAAGGGCTAATTGCTATCACTGTTATAATGCATGAATTCAATGTGTGCATTCTATTTACATGACTTAGTACAAACATAAACAATATAGATAATTGATAGAGGCATATATATTGCTGTGTATGCGTGTGCTGTGCAGCTATGCACTGCTGGGCCCTGGCTCCAGGAACACTTCAGGAAGCTAATAAAGAAATATTTGATTCGTAGATTCCTTGGTAGATAAACAGAAAATTTGGGAAATAGAAACAGGAGACCCAATCTGAGAATCATACAGGTGAAGAAGAGCATGGAAAGGAATTAAACCACCCTGTTTTTGTACATTAGTTTCTAATCAGGAAGGAGAATGAGGAAGAGGTATTTGAATAGAAAGGAAAAGACACTGTGACTTTAGTTATAACCTTTACAAGATTCCAAGAACGAGAATTTGTGCTGGGAAAAACTATAAACATGTAAACCACTATTCCAAGGTGAGCAGATATTTGTTTGCTTAGACCAGAACCTAGTGCAAGTGCCGAGTGGAATAAATATAGACGCCTGCTTACCAGAAAGGGAAGTAATCCAAGTGGGTGGTACCCTGTAAAAGTCACTCCTTAGTATGATGGGAGAAAGAGTTTCTTCGCTACTCCACACGACCTGAAGGAGTTTTTTGGCAGCCCATCCAGCATGAGAGGCTCAGAATGAGGCTTTGTTTATATTATGAGCTGGGGTGCGATTCCCAGCTTGCGCAGACATACTCACGCTAGCTCCCCTCCAGCTCTGAGCTGGTACACTCAGAATAGTACTGTAGCCATGACAGCATGAGCAGCAGCATACGCTAGCCTCCCTGAGTATAAACCTGCCTGAACCCTGGGGCGGGGGGGTGCACTCAGGGTGGCTAGCCTGTGCCACCACTGTGCATGCAATTGTGACTATTTTTAGCGTGCTAGCTGGACGAGAGCTAGCATGAGTCTGCCTGTGCAAACTGGGAATCACGCCCCTAGCTCCACAGGGTAGACATAGCCCAAGACTCTCTCTCCAGTGCTCGGCCCAGGGGAAGACAGAGACCAGTATGTGAACTCCCCTTACATACATTCCTTTAGACATGAGTGTCTGGGACTCATTGTTTTCCCTCACTATTATTACAGGTGGTGGTTGACTCCAATTTGCATAATGTATTTATGTGGAAATACTTGACAAGGTCTTGTTAGTTTTTGTTTTTTAAAGGAGAAAAAATGGAAAGCTGTTACTCTTTTCTGCAGTGAAGTGCTCAATAGTATAGAATCGAATCATTTAAATCAGAGCAAATTTAATTCATTTCTAGATTTTGTTCCCTTTTTTAAAAATACCTGTGAAAATTGCATTGTAGGTTTCATGTTTTTGTCTTGCCCTAACTCCAGATCAAATTTGCTCACTGTAGATGTTAAAAGGTATTTTTTTTCCATTGTTAGTACTGCAAACCCAACCTAGGATCTGAAAGTTAAACCTGATTCTTTCTGATTTATCTGTCACCAGTCAATAAAGGGTCTTAGATACAATTCAGCTGTATTACTTACTATTGCAAACTTGGGCTAGCGAGGAGTGCCAAGGATTTGGTTAGCTTAGTATGTGACATCTGTGTGCATTCTACGCAAGGTTTTCTGATGAGGTTTGTGAACAATAGACGTCTAGAACTGAAGGTGCAGAAATAATTGCTTTTGATTTCATTTTTATTTTTCATGCTGTTTTTCCTTTGCCAAAGCACATACCATCCTAGTGAGCATGTTTTTGTACTTATGAAATGTGTTTACTGCCACCTGTTACCCCAAAGTAAAGAGGTACGTACGTTTGGTTGTGTATACAGACTGTTTCTAGTGATACATTGATGCTGGCTGAGCTCTAGATGCAAATGGTGATATAGATGGGCCCTGATGCTTTCATACTTTGCTGATAACAATAAATTTTTTTGCTATTATTAAAATCATGTCTGGGTTTGCTGATGTTAAAACTGTCTCCAAAGACTAAGTGCCAGGTATTCCCTAGGCCTTTCGCGTGAAGGATCTAGGGCAGGAAGAGAGGGATGGTGCGAGGAGTCTTACTACCCCCAGGGCCGGCGCCAGGGGTTTTGCCGCCCCAAGCAGCCAAAAAAAAAAAAAGAAAGAAAAAAGCCGCAATCGTGATCTGCGGCAATTCAGCGGGAGGTCCTTCGCTCCGAGCAGGAGTGAGGGACCCTCCGCCGAATTGCCACCGAATCCTAGAAAGTGCCACCCCCTCCAGAGTTGCCACCCCAAGCACCTGCTTGATAAGCTGGCGCCTAGAGCCGGCCCTGCTACTCCCACATCTGCTGTTCAAGGCCCAGGCACAATTGCAGTCCCTTTACTAGGGAAGCATAGACACTTCTTTCTAGAGCCACTCAGTCACTACAGAGAGATGGGAGGGCCTAGCCCCATACACCTCCTCACCAACCCAACTAACTAACTGGGAATACAAGGGATAGCAGGCATTAGCATCCAAATAGATGGTGCTGTGTGTGCATTCCCCCTGCACCAAAGAGAGCTGGAGCAGCAATCCCTCCCAGCGTCCTTTCTGCAGCCAGATGGCTCAGCACCATTATCCTGGTAAATATCAAAGTGACCGTTGGGTGAGATAAGAGATTGATGAATAGGTGGGCAAGAAACTGGGAGAAAGGGGAGAAGGTTGTGCTGAAAGGTGAACTATTGGACTGGAAGGAGGTGACTAATGGAATTTCTCAAGGATCCGTCTTGGGACAAATCAGTCAATGTTTTTATTAATGAGCTTAGCACAAAAAGTAGGAGTGTGCTAATGTAATTTGCTGATGATACAACGTTGGGGTGCATTGTCAGTGCAGAGCAGGGTGAGAATATTATACAGGAAAGCCTGAATGACCTTGAAGACTGGAGTGACAGAAATTGTATATTACAAAGTGCAAAGTTATACACTAAAGGTCTACTAATAAGAGTTTCTGCAACGAGCTGGGGACTCATCAGTTGGAAGTAACAGAGGAGGAGAGACACTGGGTGTATTAGTTGATCCAAGGCTGATTATGAGCCACCAAGCTAAGTGGCTGTGAAAGAGGCAAATGCAATCCTAGGGTGCATTCGGATTGGCAGAGACCTTGGGTTTTTTTTGCCTTCCTCTTCATCATGTGGGAGCAGGTCACTTGCCAGGATTATCTGGGTACATCTGTCCTAACCAGTCCCACCCCTACTGTACAGCTACTTTGCTTGCAATAATTGACTTGGCTGTGTGAGGGAGACCGCACAGAGGGTGGATACTTGGCCCAAACTGCCACAATTCTTCAGAACCACCCACATAACACAACCAGTAACCCCAGACACCAGAGCCTCTCATTGCAGCAGGCACATCTCACTCATCACCTGAACAACACACAACACAACACACTCATTCACCCACTTCATCCATTTATGATTCCTTAGAGCTGCCTGTCTGGGGAGCAGACACACAACACCAACCAACACACCCAATAACCCAAACACAAAAGCACCATAAAATCAGCACACCCAATAACCCTGAACTCACACCGCCCTAAAACCAGCACACCCAATAACCCCCAAAAACAGCACATCCAATAACCCCAAACACACATCGGCACAAAACTAGCACACTCAATAACCCCCCCAACCAATAACCCCAAACACGCATCGTCTTAAAACCAGCACACCCAATGACCCTGAATGTACATTGCCATAAAACCAGCGCACCCAGTGACCCTGAATGTACATTGCCATAAAACCCATACACCCAATAACCCCAAACACACAGCACCCTAAAATCAGCACACCCAATAACCCCTGAAGGTTCCGCAAAAAACACCTGGTGCTGAATTCTCCTCCATTGGAGCACAGCCCAGTGTACGGGTGGGTTGTGGGCAGGGCAGATCAATGGACAGGCACTTTAGACATTGGTGATGAGGCCACTTTCTGTAACCGATATGGAGTTGCTCACAAACTGAGAGTACATCATTTAGTGGAATGAGCCGTGTTGCGGCCTGGCACTCACTGACATTTGTCCCTGCAGTCCCTGCCTCCTGGCGAGGGGCAGCCAGGCCAAATTGGAAAGAATGGTTTTTGTGACCCTATGTGCCAGGGCGCAATGCCACTCACTCAAGGGAGTGATGTGCTTTCAGTTTGTATGCAAACCCTCCCCAGTGGGTGAGTGGGCTGGGATAGTCCACACACAGCTGAGACGCACGTTGCCATTCCTGGCAGAGCAAAGGAGAGAGGACGGCGCTAGGTAAAGAAATCGCCTCCCATTTCCTAGCAAACAAAATAGATAAATACACACCAAAGGGGAGAGAAAAGACCAGCGAGTGGTGTTTGGGATTCAGCTGGAGCTGGTGGGGGTGGTGATGGTATCTGAGTCCCTGGCTCTGGCCTGGCCTGGTCAGAACAACTCTTAGGAGATGTATCAGAGGGGTAGCCGTGTTAGTCTGGATCTGTAAAAGCAGCAGAGAATCCTGTGGCACCTTATAGACTAACAGACTGTGATACAGCATGGCCAGAGGGCAGCATGAGAGCATTAGCACGGGGCCTTATTCCCTGCCAAGGGAGGAAAGTTTGCTTTAGATTAACTAGAACACCTGTAGCCATTTAGAGCACCTGACTCCAATTAGAGCACCTGACTTCAGTCATGTGATAAAA
>NC_133771.1:55177345-55226125 GCF_003597395.2 Chelonoidis abingdonii | reverse complement strand
TCCGAGCCGCGGACCGCCTGCAGGCACCACTGCGGCAGCTCCACAGGAGCTGCCTGCCGCCCCCTCTGGTGGTGACCTGACCCAGAGGACACCCTGGGCTGCCGGCTGCCGCGGTGGCGCCCTGACCCAGGGGACACCCTGGGCTGCCGGCTCCTGCTGGCAGCTCAGACTCCCTCTCTGTCCTAGCAGCAGGGCTGCTCAACCATTTAAAAAAAATTTGGGGGTGCTTTTTGGTGCCCCCAAATCTCGGCACCCTAGGCAACTGCCTAGTCCGCCTAAATGGTTGCACCGGCCCTGACACCCCCTCGCCACATGTTCTGCAAAATTTGCAGCTAGAGACAGGAAGGGAAAGAGAAACTAGTCTGAGTGTGGGGCACAGAGAGACCTGCAGCTGCTGCTGGGAATAGAACTCTCAGAAGAGGATTGTTGGTGACCACAATCAGAGATGTTTCCATGCACACATAACAGATACAAACACAGGAAGGGAAAGAGAAACTAGTCTGAGTGTGAGAGACAGAGATCTGCAGCTGCTGCTCAGGAAAAGCCTGAATGGGAGAGGTAACAGAGACCTCAGCAGAGTGTGGTTGGTGACCACAGCCACCCAGAGACCTGTATGTACATGATACAGATATAAAAATGGGAAAGTAGCGAGAAAGTAGCACAGTGTAATTAACCAGCACTCTTCATGTTGCAGCTACAGGGACAGAAGAGACCAGAATATTTAGCTACATATAATTAGGCACAAGATTCTTAAAGTGCCTTAGGATGCTTCTAAGCTGTCCCAGTAAACAAAAACATGCAAATGTATTTCATGTAATACAATGATATGATATAGGGCAGGGGTAGGCAACCTAAGGTGCATGTGGTAAAGGTGGCACGCGAGCTAATTTTCAATGGCACTCACACTGCCCAGGTCCTGGCCACCGGTCCGGGGGGCTCTGCATTTTAACTTCATTTTAAATAAAGCTTCCTAAACATTTAAAAAATCTTTCTTACTTTACATACAACAATAGTTTAGTTATATATTATAGACTTATAGAAGAGACCTTCTAAAAACATGAAAAAGTATTACTGGCACGTGAAACCTTAAATTAGAGTGAGTAAATGAAGACTCGGCACCTCACTGCTGAAAGGTTGCCGACCCCTGGTATAGGGTGTTGTTCATGCAGCCATCTCACAATGCATGGAAGTTAGAATAGTGGGAACGCTGCAGGACTTGGTGTGATTCTGGGTGGGAAGTAGATGTAAGCAGAGTCCAAATGGACTCTCCCCTGACATCAGGTGGTGAGCGGTGGAAAAGGACTTCAGGGACTGATCTCATTTGCATGGGCTCACCCACCCTGCCTCGGTGCTCAGCATGATAGGATTACTTGCCTAAATGGTCACTTTTGGCTTGTGTGGGATCCCCAGTTTCTTTATTATTGGGGTTTGGGCAATAAGGAGTTTTATCCTGGTTGTTGGAACCCAGGACGCAGAACTGTACTTGGTATTGTCAAATTGAGAGACTCACCCTCAACTAAATAGCACTCACTAGGCAAGTGAGTGAGAGATGGTGAGGATGGGTATTTGTGTGAGGTCTGAGCTGCAGATTTGACCTGACTTTTGCTTGCTACTGTACTAATTTAGACTCAATAGACAGCCTTGCAGAGCAGTGATCCCTGACATCTAGATTTAAGTATTGTATCTGCTTTGGGAAGTATCTCTGATGCAAGAGACTTTCTAGTGTGCATGAGTAATGAAGTTCTTCCCATTAACAGCTGAAATCACTCAGAGCTGTGATAGGTAGGGGGTCCTGAAGATATCTTGGTGTAGCCAGTGGGATGGCTGGTGGAGTGATGTGGCCAGTAGGTAGTGGGGCAGCAACTGAGTATACCTCTGAACTCTGGGTCTGTACTATCCAAGGACAGCAGCTGTGAGTGAGGTGCAGGGAAAGGACAGGCATATTAGTGGGACTTTTGGGTTGCTGGACTTCTTGGCTCATGATTTATGTTTATGAATCTGGTTTGTGGTGTTTCCCCAAAATAATGCCACATTGTTTCCCTCCATTTATTAAAAGGTTTTGCTACCCTCAGACTCTGTGCTTGCAAGAAGGGAAGTATTGCCTCTTAGAGGTGTCCAGGGGGTGGTGTGTAATTGTCCCAGGTCACTGGGTGGGGGCTCGAGCCGGTTGCATTGTGTTATTCACATGGAACCCCTAGATACTGAACCCAGCCCTTGTTGCTGCCGACTCTGACGAGCAGAATGGTTACATGTAGATAAAGTGAGTTAAGTAGCAATGTGGGGAACTTACAGACACAGCATCTACAACCTCAAGTATCAAACACCAGGAGTCAGGCCCTAAAAATTATGAGATTTGTAAAGATGAAAACATTTTGGGTTATTTTTATTTCCTTTCTGGGTTTAATTATTATTATTATTTATTATTTGTGTTATTGTAGCACCTTGGAGCCCCAACCATATCCCAAGATCCCCTTTTTATAGGCACTATACAAACAGTACAAAATGGTGGTCCTTGCCCCAAAGAGCTTACAATATACGTATGAATTAAGAAACAATAGAGGGGTACAGGCAGAGCAAGGCATGACAATAATGGCTAGCATGAAAAGTAGTGGTCTCTGCACACCAGCAGCAATGCCATTGTCAAATTTTTGTAGGCAAGGTGGCAAAGAGATTTTTAAGGAGGGATTTGAAGGTGGATAATAAGGTAGCTTTGCAGGGGCTTTTTCAGGGAGCCCCTCCCGAATGTGAGGGGCAGCACTACAGAAAACACAAAGGGGTTTGTTTGAAAAATCTAACAAGTGGACTACAGAGGCTGGTGTCATTGCCCACTTTGGGGATGGGAGTTGACTTCTTGATAATAAATGAGAGATGATAGGTGGGGAGTGGATAGGTCATGAAGGGCCTTGAAAGTGAAGACAAGTGGCATATGTCTGGTATGATAGACAGCTGCAGTGGCACTGGAGCCAGCAAACAGAGCTGTAAACAAGGGAGTTTGAGTGAGACTTTTATTGGAGGAGAAGATTTACAGGATTTAGGTGGGAAGCCTATGACAGATACAGAGGCAGCAGTAGTAATGACCCAAGCAGTGGAAGACACAATGAAGATGACTGGATGTTGAAGCTGCAGCATGTACATGATCCTGGAGGGGGTACCCGAAAAGAGTTTTGTCTGCATGAAGTGCCACCCGATAGAGCTGATGGAAGGAAAGATCTGAGGATTGGAGATGCAGGTGGAAACTCTGGTCAAGTTTAGAAGGGGGTTCAAGTGGATGATGGAGCACAGACATGAGGAGGCTGAAGGGATAAGTTCAGACTTGCAGATGGAAGTAGAACCAAAGAACCCTGAGAAGAGACTGCTGGGAGAGGAAACTGGACGGTGAAAGCATGTGACTAAGAGAACCAGGCAGAGGAAAAGACTGGCCAGTGAAGGAGAAATAGAGCTCAGGAACAGGTTTGCAGAGTTGGAAAAGAAGGGGCACAGCAGGTGGTCGCTGAAGGTGAGAGGGCAAGGAAGAAGAGAAGAGCAGCTAGTCCTATAAGGAAGAGGGGAAGAGTCAATGGAGATAACACCAAATATGAGCCCCAGGAGGATATGGGATGGGTTGCAGAGGATTGCAAGGGTGAATAGGAATCGAGAGGACTTGCAGCCAGAGGGAACAGGGGATAGACCGGAGAATCGCACCGTCACCAGGAAAAAGGCAGGTCTATGTGATTGGGACTCCTTACTGAGAGAATAGACAGGCCTGTAACAGAGCTGATCCAGAGAACAGAAGGGTGTGCTGTCTGCCGGTGCTAAGATGGGATGTGGACCTGAGGCTGAAGAGGATCCTAATGGGAGTGGGAAAGAATCTGCTGATTGTCCTTCATGTGGGAACAAATGATATGGCTAGATTCTCACTGGACGTATCAAGGGAGACTATGCCAGGCTGGGGAAGACACTTAAGGAAATCGAGGCTCAGGTGATCTTCAGTGGGATTCTGCCTGTTCCTAGAGAAGGGCAACAAAGGTGTGACAAATTTATGATGATCAACAGATGGCTCAGGCAGTGGTGCTATAAGGAGGGCTTTGGGATGTATGGCCACTGGGAGGCATTCATGGACAGAGGACTGTTCTCTCAGGATGGACTTCACCTGAGTAGGGAGGGAAATAGACTTCTAGGATGGAGGCTGGCACAACTGATTAAGAGAGCTTTAAACTAGGAAATTGGGGGGAGATGGTTGGGAGATGTCCAGGTAATCTCCATGCCAGATTTTAACATTGAGAGGAAGAAAACAAAGCAAGAAAGGATACAGTCATGGGTAGGAGAATGGACATAGGAGGAAGGTAGTGTAGATACAATTCTAATAGGTGATACTGGCTGGTAGATGTATGGGTCTGGGCCCTAATTGGGTAAAGAATGTGAGTGAAGCCAAACAGCAAAAATTAAGATGTTTGTACACCAATGCGAGGAGCTTAGGTAACAAAATGGAGGAACTAGAGTTACTGGTGCAGGAAGTGAAACCGGATATTATAGGGATAACAGAAACATGGTGGAATAGTAGTCATGACTGGAGTACAGGTATTGAAGGGTATGTGCTGTTTAGGAAAGACAGAAATAAAGGCAAAGGTGGTGGAGTAGCATTGTATATCAATGATGAGGTAGACTGTAAAGAAATAAGAAGGGATGGAATGGATAAGACAGAGTCTGTCTGGGCAAAAATCACATTGGGGAAGAAAGCTACTAGAGCCTCCCCTGAGATAGTGCTTGGGGTGTGCTACAGACCGCCAGGATCTGATTTGGATATGGATAGAGACCTTTTTAATGTTTTTAATGAAGTAAATACTAATGGGAATTGTGTGATCATGGGAGACTTTAACTTCCCAGATATAGACTGGAGGACAAGTGCTAGTAATAATAATAGGGCTCAGATTTTCCTGGATGTGATAGCTGATGGATTCCTTCACCAAGTAGTTGCTGAACCAACAAGAGGGGATGCCATTTTAGATTTGGTTTTGGTGAGTAGTGAGGACCTCATAGAAGAAATGGTTGTAGGGGACAACCTTGGTTCGAGCGATCATGAGCTAATTCAGTTTAAACTAAATGGAAGGATAAACAAAAAATAGATCTGTGACTAGGGTTTTTTATTTCAAAGGGCTAACTTTAAAGAATTAAGGAAATTAGTTAGGGAATGGATTGGACTGAAGAACTTGTGGATCTAAAGGTGGAGGAAGCCTGGAATTACTTCAAGTCAAAGTTGCAGAAACTATCAGAAGCCTGCATCCCAAGAAAGGGGAAAAATTCATAGGCAGGAGTTGTAGACCAAGCTGGATGAGCAAGCATCTCAGAGAGGTGATTAAGAAAAAGCAGAAAGCCTACAAGGAATGGAAGATGGGAGTGATCAGCAGGAAAGCTACCTTATTGAGGTCAGAACATGTAGGGATAAAGTGAGAAAGGCCAAAAAGCCATGTAGAGTTGGACCTTGCAAAGGGAATTAAAACCAATAGTAAAAAAGGTTCTATAGCCATATAAATAAGAAGAAAACAAAAGAAAGAAGAAGTGGGACTGCTAAACACTGAGGATGGAGTGGAGGTTAAGGATAATCTAGGCATGGCCCAATATCTAAACAAATACTTTGCCTCAGTCTTTAATGAGAGCTAATGAGGAGCTTAGGGATAATGGTAGGATGACAAATGGAATGAGGATATGGAGGTAGATATTACCACATCCGAGGTAGAAGCCAAACTTCAACAGCCTTAATGGGACTAAATCAGGGGGCCCAGATAATCTTCATCCAAGAATATTAAAGGAACTGGCACATGAAATTGCAAGCCCATTAGCAAGAATTTTTAATGAATCTGTAAACTCAGGGGTTGTACCGTATGACTGGAGAATTGCTAACATAGTTCCTATCTTTAAGAAAGGGAGGAAAAGTGATCCGGGGCAACTACAGGCCTGTCAGTTTGACATCTGTAGTATGCAAGGTCTTGGAAAAAATTTTGAAGGAAAAAGTAGTCAAGGACATTGAGGTCATGGTAATTGGGACAAAAATACAACATGGTTTTACAAAAGGTAGATCGTGCCAAACCAACCTGATCTCTTCTTTGAGAAGGTAACAGATTTTTTAGACAAAGGAAATGCAGCAGTGGATCTAATTTACCTCAATTTCAGTAAGGCATTTGATACGGTTCCACATGGGGAATTATTAGTTAAATTGGAAAAGATGGGGATCAATATGAAAATTGAAAGGTGGGATAAGGAACTGGTTAAAGGGGAGACTACAATGGTCGTACTGAAAGGTGAACTGTCAGGCTGGAGGGAGGTTACTAGTGGAGTTCCTCAGGGATCAGTTTTGGGACCAATCTTATTTATCTTTTTATTACTGACCTTGGCACAAAAAAGTGGGAATGTGCTAATAAAGTTTTGCGGATGACACAAAGCTGGGAGGTATTGCCAATACAGAGAAGGACCGGGATATCATACAGGAAGATCTGGATGACCTTGTAAACTGGAGTAATAGTAATAGGATGAAATTTAATAGTGAAAAGTGCAAGGTCATGCATTTAGGGATTAATAACAAGAACTATTGTTATAAGCTGGGGATGCATCAGTTGGAAGTAACAGAGGAGGAGAAGGACCTCGGGTATTGGTTGATCACAGATGACTATGAGCCGCCAATGTGATATGGCTGTGAAAAAAGCTAATGCGGTCTTTGGATGCATCAGGTGAGGTATTTCCAGTAGAGATAAGGAGGTGTTAGTACCGTTATACAAGGCACTGGTGAGACCTCATCTGGAATACTGTGTGCAGTTCTGGTCTCCCATGTTTAAGAAGGATGAATTCAAACTGGAACAGGTACAGAGAAGGGCTACTAGGATGATCCGAGGAATGGAAAACCTGTCTTATGAAAGGAGACTCAAAGAGCTTGGCTTGTTTAGCCTAACCAAAAGAAGGCTGAGGGGAGATATGATTGCTCTCTATAAATATATCAGAGGAATAAATACCAGGGAGGGAGAGGAATTATTTAAGCTCAGTACCAATGTGGACACAAGAACAAATGGATATAAACTGGCCTTTCAGGAAGTTTAGACTTGAAATTAGATGAAGGTTTCTAACCATCAGAGGAGTGAAGTTCTGGAACAGCCTTCCAAGGGGAGTAGTGGGGCAAAAGACATATCTGGCTTCAAGACTAAGCTTGATAAGTTTATGGGGGATGGTATAATGGGATAGCCTAATTTTGGCAATTAATTGATCTTTGACTATTAGCAGGTAAATATGCCCAATGGCTGTGATGGGATGTTAGATGGGTGGGATCTGAGTACTACAGAGAATTCTTTCCTGAGAGTCTGGCTGGTGAGTCTTGCCCACATGCTCAGGGTTTAGCTGATCACCATATTTGGGGTCGGGAAGGAATTTTCCTCCAGGGCAGATTGGTAGAGGCCCTGGGGTTTTTTCGCCTTCCTCTGCAGCATGGGGCACGGGTCACTTGCTGGAAGATTCTCTGCACCTTAAAGTCTTTAAACCATGATTTGAGGACTTCAGTGGCTCAGACACAGGTTTGATACAGGAGTGGGTGGGTGAGATTCTGTGGCCTACATTGTGCAGAGGATCAGACTAGATGATCATAATGGTCCCTTCTGACCTTAAAGTCTATGACTGTATGATTAATTCTATGATAGACATGGAGGTGCCTGTGTTGGGAAGCAAAGAGAGAGCTGACATGGTCATAGTGATGGACTAGAAGCATGACATTCTGAATGGATATGAGGGAGCCAAAGTTGCATTTGTCAAGGCCAGAGTAACTGAGACATGAGATGCTAGAGCTTGGATGAGCATTTTAGCTGTGTGGATGGACAGGAAAGGATGTATCTTAGAGAGATTACACAGAAAGATTCAGTAAGACTTAGATGCAGCCTGGATGTGAGGACCTAGAGAGAGATGTGTGTTGAAGATGATTCTTAGGTTGCAGGCCTGAGTGACAGGGAGTATGGTGGTGGTGTCCACAGTGATCAAGAAAGGAGGTAGTGGTAAGAATTTTTTGGAGGAGAAGTTAAGAGCTCTATTTTACCATGTTGAGCTTGAGATGACAGACATTCATGAGGAGATGTCATGAGACAGGCTGAGCATTTAGTTTGGAGTCAGGTCTGGAGTAGAGGTAGATCTGAGAGTCGTCAGCATAGGGATGATAATTGAATCTGTGTTTGTGGATCAGATTACCTGTATATAAGGTGGAGAGGGCAAGGAGAAGGGGACCTGTGGAACCCCCCCACAGAAAGCTGGAGGGGCAATGAGGTTTTTGGCTCTTTAGGGAACATTTGGTTCAAGTTCTCAAGCTCTTCTCTGCAAGCATAAGGGCTACAAGAGCTGCCATACTGGGTCAGACCATGATCCCTCTTGCCCAGGGTCCCATCTCCAACAGTGTCCCATACCAGAGCTCCAGGAGGAGGGTACAGAACAGAGCAATTATGGAGTGATGCATCCCTGTCTTCCACTTCCAGCTTCTGGCAGTCAAAGGCTTAGAGTCGCTCTGAGCACTGGGTTGCATCCCTGACCATCCTGGCTTATAGCCATTGATGGACTTATTCTCCATGAATTTATCAAGTTCTTTTTTCAACCTTGTTATATTTTGGCCACCACCGCATTCCATGGCAATGAGTTTTACAAGTTAGTTGTGCGTTCGGTGAAACCTGTTTCCTCTTGTTTCTATTAAACCTGCTGCCTATTAATTCTCATAAGAAAGCCATTCCATACCACTGATCATCGTTGTGCCCCTTCTCTGAACCTTTTCCATTTCCACTATATCTTTTTGGGAGGGGATGCCCAGAACTGAATACAGTATTCAAAGGGTGGGTGTAGTAAGAGGAGGCCCTGAGACATAAACATTGGTATTAGAGGCCTAAGGCCTGAACTAAAATAATGGTCAAGACTTTGCTAACATAAAGCAAAGTGAAGCTGTGAGCCAGAGGCAGGATCTGCTCA
Organism: Chelonoidis abingdonii; assembly: GCF_003597395.2. Classification (NCBI taxonomy): domain Eukaryota; kingdom Metazoa; phylum Chordata; order Testudines; family Testudinidae; genus Chelonoidis; species Chelonoidis abingdonii. The sequence goes on along the minus strand of NC_133771.1, from coordinate 55,217,170 downwards.
CAGAAGCTGGCAAGGAAAGGGCTGATGCTGCAAGAAGATACGTACCTAAAAGGTACTGAACACTAGAGATCAGAACATTCACATACTTGCACATCATTCCCACAGATAACAAGACAGGCCGACGCATTCTTAATGACAGGCAAAGTGGTAATTATATGGATTAGAATTTTTTGTTACAATCGCAACATGTACTAAGCGTGAAGAGGCGCACCTTACTAGTTGAAGGGTCTTTGCACCATCAATACGTCAGGAGTGAGTGTGTAACTTGTTCTGTACCTGAATGTATAGAATGATATCCCTGGGCGGTTGTCTTGTCGGGCAGGGGCAGTGATAAGGTTCCCGCCATCTCCTTGTGGTGTGTGTGTGTGATACGGCAATAAACCTGGCCGACGTGCCTTCGTACCTTACTAGACTCTGTGGTCATTGGGGGTTCTCTTCGGGTCTGCTGTGTCAGCTATCTGCGCAGACCTGGGGCAGCACACAGAGGGAACACACGCACGCAGCCGAGTGATAGCAACAAGGAGAGAGCAGAGCACCACACTGGTAGCATCTGACAACACACCTCTTGACAACTGTGGGTACCCCAGGGATGTCGATGGTGACATTATATTTTCTGCCTTATTTTCTATCCCTTTCGCAGTAGTTCTTAACATTCTGTTAGCCTTTTTGACCCCTGCTGCCCACGGAGTGGACTATCCACAATGACTCCAAAGTCTCTCTCTTGAGTTGTAACAGCTAATTTAAACCCCACCATTCTACTTGTGTAATTGGGGTTATGTTTCCCCTGTGTGCAGAGCTTTCAATTTATAACATTGTATTTCATCCACCATTTTGTTGCCCAATTTTGTGAGTTCCCTCTATAAATCCCCACAGTCTGCTTTGAACTTAACTATCTTGAATACTTTTTATCGTGTGCAAACTTTGCCACTTCACTGTTCATCCTTCTTCCAGATCATTAATGAATATGTTGAACAGTGCAGGTCCCAGTACACATCATTGGGGGACCCCTCTCTTTATCTCTCTCCAGTGTGAAAATTGACCAATTCTGTGATTGCTCCCTTTCAGTCAGTTACTGATCCATGAGAGGTTTTTCCCTCTCATCCCATAGCTACTTAGTTTCCTCCAGAACCAGCTGTTTCATGTGGCAAGCCTGGGAGGGAGGGGAGAGAAGCAGAGCGGTGGCGGTGCACTCAGGGGAGCAGGAGGAGGCGGAGCAGAGGCAGAGGTGAGCTGGGGTGGGGGGGGGTGGGGAGCTGCCGATGGGACTGGCACCCACCAATTTTTCCCCCTGGGTGCTCCAGTCCCAGAGCACCCTTGGAGTTGGTGCCTATGATGGCTGGTGCCGGAATGCTGCTCCTGGAAATGTGCAACCCCAAGCACGTGCTTGGTTTGCTGGTGCCTAGAGCTGGTCCTGTCCTTAGATCTGCAAGCCATGGATTTTACCTTAATGGCTTTAGCTTCCTTTATCCATTTTATTTTTAAATATCAGAACTTTTGCTTTATATTGATTGCTATCTATTTTCCCTTTTTTTTGTTTTGTTTTGTTATGTATTGGCCTTTATATTTCTAATTACTTCCTTCACTCTGCCACTGAACCAGACAGGGATTTTAATCAAAGTTCTCCTTTCTTGATTGTGGAATTGAGGGTTTGTGGCCGTGTAATAAACTACTCTTGAAGAACTCCATATTTTCATAGAATCATAGAATATCAGGGTTGGAAGGGACCTCAGGAGGTCATCTAGTCCAACCCCCTGCTCAAAGCAGGACCAACCCCAACTAAATCATCCCAACCAGGGCTTTGTCAAGCCTGACCTTAAAGACCTCTAAGGAAGGAGATTCCACCACCTCCCTAGGTAACCAGTTCCAGTGCTTCCCAACCTCCTAGTGACATAGTGTTCTAAATCCAATAACCTCCCCACTGCAACTTGAGACCATTATCCTTAGTTCTGTTCATCTCCACACCGAGAAACATCTAGATCCTCCTGTTTTGACTCCCTTTTCAGTAGCTGAGGCCGCTATCAAGCTCCCCCCCGCACCACTCCTCTCTTCTGCAGGGTAAATAACCCCAGTTCCCTCAGCCTCTCCTCATAAGTCATGTGCTCCAGCCCCCTAATCATTTTTTTGCCCTTCGCTGGACTCTCTCCAATTTGTCCACATTGTTTCTGTAGTGGGAGGACAAAAACTGGATGCAGTGCTCCAGGTGTGGCCTCAGCAGTGCCAAATAGAGGGGAATAATCACTTCCCTCGACCTGCTGGCAATGCTCCTACTAATGCAGCCCAATATGCCATTGGCCTTCTTGGCAACAAGGGCACATTACTGACTCATATCCAGCTTCTCATTCACTGTGATTCCCAGGTCCTTTGCTGCAGAACGGCTGCCTAGCCGCTCCGTCCTTAGTCTGTAGCAGTGAATGGGATTCTTCTGTCCTAAGTACAGGACTCTGCACTTGTCCTTGTTGACCCTCATCAGATTTCTTTGGCCCAATCCCCCAGTTTAGTGTCATCTGTGAACTTGCTGAGGGTGCAGTCCGTGCCATTGTCCAGATCATTAATAAAGATATTGAACAAAACCAGCCTCAGGACCGACCCTTGGGGCACTTTGCTTGATACCGGCTGCCAACTAGACATAGAGCCATTGATCACTACCCGTTGAGCCCGATGATCTAACCAGCTTTCTATCCACCTTCCAGTCCATTCATCCAGCCCTTAGTCCTTTAACTTGCTGGGAAGATACTGTGGGAGACCGTATCAAAAGCTTTGCTTTTGCTTTGCTTTGCTTTTTCTTTTTCATTCATAGTTTTCTGGCTAAATGTTTCCTCCCAATAACTTTTTATCATTATTTTCTTCAACTTTGGGAAATTAGCCCCAATTCACTATTGAAATAATTTACCTGGGGAGTTGATCTTTAAATCAAGACCAGAAGTGTATTCAAACCGGATGAGGGTAAGTTGGAAAGGGTTCAGAAAAAAGCTCAAGAATGATTTGGGAAAAAAAACACCTTACAATGAAGGAGCTAAATCTATTTCATTCCTCCAGGAGAAAGTTAAGCCATGATATGATCTGGGTCTTTAAGTAGCTACATGAAGAGGGTATTTTTGATAGTAGATGTCTCCGTAATTTAATAGAAAAAAGGCATGACAAGTTTCACAGGCTAAAAGCAGGAACAAGACACATTCAGACTAGAAATCTGGCACAAAACTTTTAACTATGAGGGTAACTGAACTTGGAAACAACTTTGCTATGGACCTAATGGATTCTCCAGCACTTGAAATTGTTACCTCCAGATAGGGTACCTTTCTAAAAGATATGCTTTACCTCAACCAGATGTAATGGGCTTGTTGCAGGAGTTTCTGGACATAGTTTTATAGCCTGTGAGATGCAGTACATTTGACTATATAATAATGGTCTTTTCTGGCCTTAAAATCTATGAAAAAGTTCCTGAAATGCCTTCTCTGAACTATTCATTATTCTCATAATAAATGTGACTGTTCAGTGCTGTGGAACCAAACCCTTCAGGTACTTGATAACATGTCAGTTGAACAACAATTTGGAGGCAAGCTCTGAAGTTGCTTCTGTTGCTAGATCCTACAGGTCCTAGACCTGGTATGTCCCAGTAATGACTCAGGCATATGGTTACAGTGCAGGGATAGTGTATGTGGGCTGCCAGAAAAGAGAGGTTGTAAATCCCCTCTGTACAATGGCATTTAAGCAGTTACGTGTTCACATGAACCCGTGATTCCTAGCTTGCCCCCTGGAGACAGTCCAAGAGAAGCTTGAGGCTTCTCAGCCCTATTGCATGGGATGTTCTCACCAGTCCAACCCTCTGTCAGAGACAAGTAGCGCTAGATCCACAAAGGGGTTTAGGCACCTACATCCAAACCTGGGATTCCCCAAACCCCTGTTCAGCTGCTGCCTAACCCTGTCAGCACCTAAATTTCCTACATGGGTGAGTTCCTTAGGCACATAGTGATCTGTTGCTGGGCTTGTGCAGTACTGACACCACAAAGCAGCTTGGTTCTTAACTATGCCTAAGTCCCAGAGAGATTCACAACCTGGGAATTCCTCTCTGTGTTGCCAGCAGGGCCCAATGCAGTAGGTGTGCTCAGAAGCCACATGGGGCCTGGCTACAAGATCAGCCTGTGCAAGGCATAGCCCCAGGAGAAGTTGTGTCTTAGCTCAGGGTGTGGGAACTCGCAGCTTCAATTCCCTCCTCTGCCTGAGTATGGGCAGGGATTTGAACTCACATCTCCCACATATGTCCTGGGCTATGAAGTATTCTGAAATGGGGGAGTCTCAATCTCTTCTGTTGCAGCTTTGTGTTTCACTGTGCAAAAGTTAGTCACTGAAGCAGGGACTTGAACTTTGGTCTTTTACATTCTCTTTCTTGCTCTGTAGCCCAATGACTAGTTAAGTATTTATACAAAGTGGAACATCTTCAACAGAACAGACTGAGAGACCTCTTGTGATTATTGGACCTAAAAGTTACCCTAAGCATAACTGTGGAAGATATGTGAAAAATCATAAAGAACCTTCCATCTAATTGACATTCCAGCTAATTGATATTAATTGGGTTTCTATGCCAAACATGAGTCTAGGTGACCCTGTCTAGCCTTTGTTTCCCTGGCTTATAATGCTAGGAAGCGGGGAATGGGCAGCCAGTGCTAGTGGTGAGAGCAGGAGTCGGGCCTAGAGGTTGGAGCAGAAGCTGGGAAATGGAACCAAAGGTCAGAAGCTGGATGCCAGAGCCACAGATCAAACAAGAACCAGAGCTACGAATCAGAACTGCGAATCTGAATGGGAATCAGAGGCTGAATATCCGAGTCAAGGGTCAAACCCGAACCAGAGCCAGGCATCAAAGCGGAGAGTCAGAACTGGAGTACCTGCAATCAGGAAAGGCAGGATCAGAAGTGAGTCCAAGGCAGGAGAAGGGCTGGGACAAGGCAAGGTCTGCCTCAGCAATAGATCAGGCATCCACCTTGCTTCCTGGAACTCTCTCCATGCTTGAATAGTGCACCAGGATCATCAGAGGCCATTTGAGTCTTCTGTGAGTGGCATTGCCTGTGGTGCCTAGTCTCCCAGTGTTTATAGTGCATTGACCCAGAGCCCTGCAGACCTGGATTCTAGCCCATTGGATCCTTACACATAAAGCCATATGCAGGTGAGCTAGACAGAAGCAAGGGTTAATGTACCAGCAGAGCAGTGGCAGACTGAATGGAGGGTGAGCCTTTTGCAGCTTGAAGGGCAAGTGGAGTTCTCTTATGACAAATCTCTGTCTGAGGAAGGAGAACATTTCCAGTTACTCCTGCGTGCTGTGCCTTGCATATCTGTGTGGTGCACCAATGGAAATGTCAGAGCTTCTCCAAGAAAAGGTGACAAGACTCCTTTATACTAGAAGGTGCTAGGGTTGCTACCAGCTCCCCCATAATACTTATTACAAGTGAAATGTATAGTATCCTGGTCTATGTTTTACAAAACAATGGTCCAATCCTGCAAACACTACCAGACAGAATAGTTACTGCTGAACATGAGTCCAGCTGAAGTCAATAGGACCACATCTACTAGCAAGCACAAGTGTTTATGAGTGACACTTAAAAACTGAATTATTTGGAAGGACTTAATTTTGGAGATATGCTAGACGGCTGATGCTGCCAGTAGTCTTTGGAGTTACTAAATCTTTTCTCTACCAAAAGCAGTGCACTCACAGGGCAGTTCTGTAATATTCTTATTCTGAAGGATAAAGATGAATGTCACTGAACTGAAAATTCGTGGTGGCTTAGGTGCAAGTGATCAGCAGCTAATTATATCTGTTATGTTCAAACAGAGCCCAACCCTGACCAGTAATGTAGTTACGTGATGCTTTCCAGAGGAACAATTCCTCAAAACTAAAAGTCATGAGCAAAATGTACTGAAAGGAACAAAATTGGGAGATATTTAGCAAGTACTAGATGCCCAGAAAAATATAGCTCCATAACTGCAGACCAGGTTTACTGCAGTTAGAAAGTCATCTTTGTTAGGAGGTGAGGAGAAGGAATTACATCTATATGTAGCTTCCCTCCCCCCTCCCTCTGCTTAGCAAGGGAGCTGTGTCCCAGAACAGCTTTGTTGGTTTGTCCTCAATTAATGGGAGGCGGGGAGACAACAGCTGTCACCAGCAGCCAGATGTGAAAGTAAGCTGGTATGCCCGGGTACGGCGTACCGGCAAGAGCCAGTGCACCATACTAGATTGACTTCCCCAGGCGGCAATTTAAAGGGCCTGGGACTCCCAGCAGTGCTGGGAGTTCCTGGCCCTTTAAATCGCTGATGGAGTCCCCGGCTGCCGCTGTACCCCGGGGCTCTGGCAGTGGGGCTTGGATGGCGATTTAAAGGGCCCAGAGTTCCCACTGCTGCTACCACCCTGGGCCCTTTAAATTGCCACCTGAACCTGCTGCTGGAGCCTTGGGGTAGCAGCAGCGGGGCTCCAGCGGTAATTTAAAGGGCTAGGGGCTCCCAGCTGCTACTACCAAAGAGGCCCGGGCTCTTTAAAGCTCCGCCAGAGCCTGGAGCCCAAGGGTAATGGCGGCAGCCGGGAGACCCCAGGGATCTGTCGGCAATTTAAAGACCAGGGGCTCCTCTGCAGTAGTGGCGGCTGGGAGTCCCTGGCCTTTAAATTACCATCGGAGTCTTGGGCCACCGCCATTAACTGAGGGGCTTCAGTAGTGGGGCTCAGGCAGCGATTTAAAGGGCCTGGGGCTCTGGCTGCTGTGGGGAGCCCCGGGCCTTTTAAATTGCCACGTGAGCCCTGCTGCTGGAGCCTTGGGGTAGTGCAGGGGGGATCTGGTAGTGATTTAAAGGGCCAGGGGCTCCCAGCTTCTGTTACTGCAGCGAAGCCCCAGGCCCTTGAAGCTCTGCCAGAAGTGTTATTTACTCCTTCTCATAACACAAGAACTAGGGGGTCACCAAATGAAATTAATAGGCAGTAAGTTTAGTACAAACAAAAGGAAGTGTTTCTTCACACAGCACACAGTCAACCTGTGGAACTCCTTGCCAGAGGATATTGTGAAGACCAAGACTATAACAGGAACTAGATAAGTTCATGGAGGATAGGTCCATCAATGGTTATTAGCCAGCATGGGCAGGGATGGTGTCAGTAGCTTCTGGTTTTTGAAGCTGGGAATGAGCGACAGGGGATGGATCACTTAATGGTTCTATGTTCTGTTCATTCTCTTTGGGTCACCTGGCATTGGCCACTGTCAGAAGACAGGATACTAGGCTAGATGGACCTTTGGTCTGACCCAGTATAGCTGTTCTTGTTTTCAGATTTCCCCTCTGTACAATGGGATTAATGATGCTTTCCTCTTTAAGAGCTGATGAAAAAAGCTAGATATTATCATTATTACCTGGCCACCACAGCATCTCAGCTGCACACCCACATGATAATTACAGCTGCCTAAATAACCACTGCCTCCTACCAACAATATTTCTCTTTCTGTTAAAAAAAAAACAAAAACACCCCAGGAAATTCACTGGCGAAAACCTTCATTAGTTCAGTGAAAACTGACCAGTAGTCTGATGTGACCTTCCAGAACACTGAGTTTAGCATAACTCAAGCTTATGAAATCCAGGAAATAGAGTTACATGCACATGCAGGATACATGCTCATGCAACCTTAACTCTCCCCTCTAGGAGTGAGGCCTCAATACACTCATAACACATATTTACATGCTGCTTTTGGCCTGTACTGAACAGGAGCTATAGACACCCGCCCGGCACTCACACACTTCGCTTACTCCACAGAAAGAACATCACAGCTGCTAAATGTTAAAACCCTTCAACCCTTATGCACACAATGTCATCTCACACTTTACTGTCACTTACCCTTCACTGAACAGACAGACCACAACCTTCTCCCAGCTAACTGTGGATAACCCCCAAGCTTGTATATCTTACAAACTAAAATGACACGTGTATGGCTGTAGGGGCAGGAACTGCCTTTTTACTGCATGTTTGCAGAGCACCCATCACAATAAGGCCCCAATGCTTGGTTGGAGCCCTTATATGCTAACAAAATACAAATAACTACACAGAACAGTGCATTAGCATTAATATGATCATATTCTGGTGTTTGCAGATACAACAAATAACTTTTTTGGGGGGTAGAGGGCATGTGAGGGTGCAGCAGAGGCAAAAGGGGGGAGGATGGGCATATGGGAACAAGTTAGGGAGCGAAACAAGGGAAAGAGGTGGGGAAGAAGGATAGAGACAATGGTGGAGTGCAGTGATATTGCAGGGTAGGTGGCATTATTGGCAGTGGGGTGGGTTGCTCATGCACAGTGATTGAAGTAGGTTTTAGAGTCCAACATGGGAAATCCAAAGGGTTCGCTATAACATGGCAGGTTGGGAAGGTTCCGGCCCCTGGCTCCCTGCTGTTGGCTGATGATGGCTACAGTTGCACCCAGTGGGATAAGCCTTTTACACCTTGACCTGGAGGCTGCCCCAATGGTAAAGGCCCCTTCCTTCATAGATCAGTGGAAGGTGGGAGCTGCTGGGCCTTACTCTGGCTGTAAGAGTAATAACTGTCTCAACATGTTTTGTAGTCCAGTAGTCATAGCCTCTTTCTTGGGTGTCTTTTGTTTTGCCATGTGCTCTCTCAGCTTTTCTTCAATCTTCATGTACTTTTCTTCAGTTCCTCCATCCAGTATACGCTGCACCTCAGAATACAGCTCATTGGTGTAGCATCTGCCTCCATTCTCCTTCAACATCCTCTCAGTTATTTCCATCAGCTCATTAACCTGCTTGTTCCTCTCTGCTCCAGTTGCTTTGTTGTTGAAAGTGCAGTATCGGTTCTTACACTCTTGAATCAGCTCCTTAAGATTTTTGTTATGTGAATTTCTCACATAGTCCGTCAATGAGTTACCCCCTAAATCTTCTTTCCGGGTGAACAGGACAATCATGTTCCTCTTCGCTTCAACTCCAAAAATCTCCCATACTCGCTTCACTGCTTCCTTGTCTTCTGCAGTGTAACGACCCAGCTGAGTCACCAGCACCAGAGCGTGGGGGCCTGGGGCAGAAAGCGCGATACAGCGACTGATCTCTCGACAGGTTTCTGTGTCACTGGCCTCTGGAGAAAATACATCAGGCGTATCGATAACTACAACCTCCTTCCCATTCCAGATCATGCTCCCTGTACTGCAAGTCTTGGTTACTGGCTTTGCCCCCAGTTTGGACTCAAACACTTTGTTGCCAAGGATGGTGTTTCCTGTAGCACTTTTCCCAGCTCCTGCCTTACCAACAAGGATGAATTTTAATTTGATGTGGCTGCTTTCTTGTGCACCTGTTGGGGAGAATTTTGACACATTTGCTATGTTATTGCATGTATAATAAAGTAGTGATGATGGGTTTAAGATTTCTCTTAATTAAAAAAAATCTATATAAACTCATTAAAACTACAGGCTGCCTGAGTTTCAAGATTTGGGTCTAGATTTCAAACCAAACCTGTGTTTGGATTCAGATCAGAATTCAGGTCCAGATCACTGGAGCATCCAAGTGCTTTGATACAAAGGGATTTTAAGATACATGTGAAAGGTGCTGCTCTCACCACTGTAGTGTCAGAGCTGAGTAGCCAGTTGGCATTTGACATCATCACAGAACTGTAACACAAAAAATATGACGCCCTCTTCGGAATACGAGAACAGAAACAATGGAGGATGTGATGTGTTAGCATTGACCTGCATTGACTGAGATTTCTGATGGCTCACAAAAGGAATCAAAGGGGATTTGGCACTTACACAGTGTATCATTATTTCCATTAATAGTTGTGTGGGGTCACAGGTGTACATGGCCAGAAGAGATAATCTATGGCAATCTAGTGTGAACTCCTGTATAATACAAGACAGAGAATTTCAGCCCGTTACCTTTGTATTGCACCCAGTAGCTTCTGTTTACCTAAAGCATGTTCCAGAAAGGCACTAGTCTTGATCTGAAGTTATTGAGAAATGAGGGATTCCCCACTTCCATTGGGCGCTTGTTCCAATGGTACATTACACTCACTGTCGGAGGTGTGCCCAATTTCTGAACTGAATTTATCTGGCTTTAACTTTCAACAACTGGTTCTTGTTCTGCTAGATTAAAGTGTCTTTTGGCACACAGTAATTTCTGCAAATGAATGTATTTATCCCCTGTAAGCAACTCACTTCTTGATACTAATTTTGGTAAACTAAACAGATTGAGTCTTTAAATCTCTCACTGGAGTCTTTAAATCTCTTTTGTAGCTCTTTGCTGCACCCTCACCCACTTTATAACATCCCTTTTCTAATGTGAACGCTAGAACTGGATACATTTTTAATGAGATTACAAGTTTAGCTGATAAAAGAAACTACATGATGTTTATCCTTAGGCTTCTGTAAGTCACTGGACTTGGTATTGCATGACATTCTCATTAAAATACTAGAATTATACAACATCGCAGCACATGTTAAATGGATTAGAATCTGGTTAACTGACAGATCTCAAAAAAGAGTTTTCAATGGTGAATCATCATCAAATGGGAGTGTTTCTGAGGGGTTTTTGTGAGGGCTGGGTGTAGGCCCAACATTATTTGATACTAGTATTCAATAGCTAGCAGTAAATATAAAACCACTGAGATAAAATTTGTAGATGACACGAAGATTGGTGGAGTCATAAATAATGATGAGCCCTGCACAGCAATCTGCTGCGCTAGGAAAGCTGGGCCTATTCAGACAAAATGCATTACAATGCAGCCAAGAGCGACAAAGAACGTAGGAAAAATCTAGGAAAGCAGTGACTCTGAAAAAGATTATGGGGTCATAGTGCGCCACCAACTGAACACAAACTCCCAGTCTGACGCTGTGGCAAAAATGGCTAATGTGATCCTTGGATGTATAAACAGGAGCAGGGAACAGGAATAGTGAGGTGATTTTACCCGGGTTTATGATATTGCTCAGACTGATACTGGAATAGTGCATCCAGTTCCTATAAAAAACAAAAAAAGGTGAAAATTGGTAGAGCTACCAAAATGATTCAAGGGGTGGAGAAAATGGAAGATGTTAATGACTTAAAAACCTCTAAGGAAGGAGATTCCACCACCTCCCTAGGTAACCCATTCCAGTGCTTCACCACCCTCCTACTGAAACAGTGTTTCCTAATATCCAACCTAGACCTCCCCCACTGCAACTTGAGACCATTGCTCCTTGTTCTGTCATCTGCCACCACTGAGAACAGCCTAGATCCATCCTCTTTGGAACCCCCCTTCAGGTAGCTGAAGGCTGCAACCAAATCCCTCCTCGTTCTTCTCTTCTGCAGACTATACAAGCCCAATTCCCTCAGCCTCTCCTTGTAAGTCATGTGCCCCAGCCCCCTAATCATTTTTGTTGCCCTCCGCTGGACTCTCCCCAGTTTGTCCACATCCTTTTCATAGTGGGGGGCAGGACTGGCTCTAGGTTTTTTGCCGCCCCAAGGGAAAAAAATATTGGCTGCCCCCACTCAGCCCTGGGCTCCTGCCCCGCTCACACAGTGCCCCCCAAGCCCCCTGCTGCCCAGCCCTGGCTCTCTTTTCACGCCCACCCACCACACCCCTGCCAACCCAGCCCTGGGGCTCTCTCTCACTCCCCCACCCGCACATTCCCCCTGCACCCCAGCACTGGGCTCTCTCTTCACTCCCCCCACCCACACACCCCCTGCCACCCCAGCACTAGGCTCTCTCTTCACTCCCCCCCACCCGCACCCCCTGCCGCCACAGCCCTGGGCTCCCCTACCCAAACGTGACCTCCTTATTCACCACAGCAATCCCCGTTTACACTTGCAGTGGGGATCAAACCGTTTCTCCTATTTTTATTTCACTTTCATATAAATCTCACCCTCCCATCTCCCACAACCCCATCTTTAGTGCTCCAAATGCACATGGAAGGCACAGGGACTAACCTTCAAACCTTGTACCCAGCAAGAGATGGGGATCTAGTAAAGAGGGTTCAGGCAGAGGAGTGGGTGTGGGGGGGCTCTACACTGGCAGAGAAGCGGGGTGTGATGTGCTCGTGGAGGAGGGTGGAGGAGGAGGAGAGGGGGTATCAGGAGGGCTGTGGGAGATGAGGTGCAAGTGCAGGGGAAGGGAGAGGGCTGGTGGAGGGTACAAGGGGAAGGGGTGCAGCGAAGGAGCGGTGGGGGGAAGTACAAGTGGAGGGGCTGCGAGCAGGATGGGGGGTGAAAGGCCTGAGAGGGGCAGGCGCTGACAGCTGCTTCCCCAGCTCCGTTCAGGCACAGCCAAGAGGATGGACACTGACCCCCAGGTGCCCAAGCCATGGGGGTCCCCCAGCAGGACAGTATCCCCCACTGTCCCACTCGGAGCTGGGCTCTGCCTCTCCCAACCCCTGGTGCTGTGGGGGCCCGGGGCAAGCAGCGCAGGGCTGAGGTGGGGGAGGTGCACGGCAGGCTGGGGCTGGGGGCAGGAGGGGGCGGCAGCAGCTCCCTGGCAGCTCCGACTGCCCAGCCACTTACCCCATCAGCAGGCAAGCTGGGATCTGCGCCCCCTGCCCAGCCCGGTGGGGAGGAGACCGGTTGAGATCTGTGGGTGGAATGGGGGATCCAGGGAGATACTCTGACTTGCTGCTACTCCAGCAGCAGCTCTGGCTCCATCCAATCTGCCGCCATCAGGGCTACTTTGGGAACAGCTGTCCGCTCGCTCTGGCGTGCCTGGCTCGATCCTTCCCAGATTTATTCTTGAGTGTAGAGGAGGAGACGGGAGGAGGCGGACGCAGCAGGCGTGGGGTTGTTGGAGGGGGTGAGTTGTGAGAAGCAGCAGAGGCTGGGAGATTTCTCCTTTGCTTCTCTGCTAAGAGCAAGAAGAAAAGGGAGCTGGGGAAAGTCACAGTGGGGGAAGGTGTTAGATGAGTCTCGGCGAGGCCTAAGGGGAGCCACTTTCCATACAAGGAATAGGAGGAACTCCCAAAGTCAGCATCTGAGTTCCCGAGCTTGGGGGGTGGGAGAAGATGGTGCCTAGCTCCAGCCCAGCCAGACACATCCTAGAAAGCCCTGCACAAGGCAGCCTCGTGGGCCAGGCTCCAAACCGGCCTGGATTTGCTCCTCAACGCACTTTGTGTTTTGTTTTATTGAGTGGTCCTGTGCTGGAGCCGAGGCAACCTGGGAACTGGAATGCAGAATCAAGTGAGACTCCGGCTCGCCGCCTGGTTCGAAAGCCTCTCCGGGCTTCTCGCTAGTGGCCCCCTGGGCATGTATGGCTGGGTCTCTACACCTCCCGGGCGACCCCTGGGTCTGGTTCTCCCAGGCAGCCCCTGGAGCCGAGCCCAGGCTGCGGCGGTGAGAAGGGCTCCCTGAGTGTGTGAGGAGCTGGGGAGGGAGGGAAGTGGGGCCCGTGATGCAGGGAGGGAGGAAGGGTCCTGCTGCCCTTGCCGCTTCAAGTTTCCCCAGGGCGGCGTGGCGTTTCCCCGCCCCAGTGGGCTGTGCAGGGTGCCGCTGGGCTGTGCAGGGGGCGCGGATCCCTATGCGCGTGCTGACAGGGCGAGTGGCTCTGGCCAGGGTCAGCTCCAGCTTTTTGCTGCCCCAACCAAAAAAAAAAAAAAAAAGCGGGGAAGGGAAAGGTGGGCAGAGTGCCGCCCCTTGGAAAGTGCTGCCCCAAGCACATGCTTGGAGGGCTGGTGCCTAGAGCGGGCCTTGGTTGTGGGGGGTCCCCAAAACTTGACCCAATACTCCAGATGAGGCCTCACCAGTGCCAAATAGAGGGGAATAATCACTTTCCTCAATCTGCTGGCAGTGCTCCTACTAATGCAGCCCAATATGCTGTTAGCCTTCTTGGCAACCAGGGCACACTGCTGACTCATGTCCAGCTTCTCCTCCAGTGTAACCCCTAGGTCCTTTTCTGCAGAACTGCCACTTAGCCAGTCAGTCCCCAGCCTGTAGCAGTGAATGGGATTCTTCCTTCCTAAGTGCAGGACTCTGCACTTGTCCTTGTTGAACCTCATCAGATTTCTTTTGGCCCAATCCTCCAATTTGTCTAGGTCACTCTGGACCCTATCCCTATCCTCCAGCGTATCTACCCCTCTCAGGCCTTAGTGTCCTCTTCGAATTGGCTGAGGGTAACAATCCATGCCCATCATCCAGATCATTAATGAAGAGTTGAACAAAACCAGCCCAGGACCGGCTCCTAGGGCACTCTTCTTGATAGTGGCTGCCGCACTGTCTGTTACAGCTGTCCCCGCTGCATTCCTTTTTCCCTCTCCTTTTCTGTTTGTCCTGTGTGGCCGCCCCTCCCGGGCCATTGTGCTACTAAGTCACAGCCCTATTCATAGGAATGGCTTGTTACAGACTAATCTGGAGGCCATTTGCTCTGCCTAGGGAGGGGGCTTCTTGCTTCTTTTTTGACTCTTTGTTCAGACCCGGCTTGGTGTGGGGGGCGCTGCCAGAAATGCAAGACTTGAAGTGGCCAACTAGTTAGCATATGAGGTCATACCTGTGGCTCAGACATGCCCAGGCATGCCCTATGCTCACCTGCAGGTTTTCCCTGCCTTCTCTCCTCCCCTGTATCAAGAGGAGCCAATCAAAGTACTGGTGGGAAACTGCCTGAGTTTGCCTTTAAAGCCGGACATTTTCTGATCAGACCTCGGAGAAGGTCTTGCTTTGCCACCTGGTCTGATCAGCTAAGGGTCTTTGGGGGGCCCTCTCCCCACTCTCGTTTGTTTTTGAGTGTACCCCTGTTTTTAAACTCCCCTCCCACGAACAAAGAATTTGTGCCTGGAGATCTCCTGATTATTGTAAGCGAATCGAGTCCTCTCTCCATCCTCCAATGCTACTGCTGTTCCTGTCTCTGTGTTTGCTGCTGTCCTGGGGATCGGTAAGAACTCTCTCTTGCAGACTGCACCTGTCCTAGCTGCTGGCCTTGTTTCCCCAGCAGACAGACCCAAGATAACTCCTTGCTGTATCTGTAATCTGTTTCTTGCTCCGCAGCACCTTTGCTCTTAAAAATAAGCCCGTGCCGCTGCTAGCTGTGCCTTCCTGGACTGTATCCTGGGCTGCCGCTTGCAGCCGCCCCATGCTGCAGCCACCACTAGTTAGCCCCCACCTCCCGGGGCTGTACCCTGGGCACACACCACTCTGCCCTCTGGAACGGCTCCCCCTCCCGATCAAGAGATCGGCATAGTGTAAGGTGCACCTATTAGAATCAGGTTCTTAGTCTAGATAAGTTGTAATTTCATTTTGCATAGCTGTGGTTAAGTTAGGTTTAGAGAATTGTTTGTATCATGCTCTGTAAGTTAGGTTTAAAAAATTGTTGCATTGTGTTCTGTTACTTGCTAATTTATGTAGTCTTGGTTAAGTTAGATCATAGATAAGATTTTGCTGTGTTCTGTATAATCGTGGTTAAGTTTGTCTTCCCACTGCCCCCCTGAGCTTGCCCGTGTCTCCCCCGACCTCCCAGTCACTTGTTGCAGTCTCCTCTGCTGTTTAAACTTGCAGCCTGTCTGCTCTCTGTGTCTCCTTAAGTTTAAATCTCCCTCCGCAGCGCCTCTGCCTTTGGTCTCTGCTCCATCACGTGCTCCTCTTCCCCCTCCCCCAACCTCATTCCTCTACCACTGCCTTTCTCTCTCTTTCTCTCTTCCCCCAACGTGTTACCACCCGCTCCTATTGCCCCCAAACCTCAATTGTATTACTGAAGTCTAGCATAAACCCCATTGGTTTACCCTTTTCTCTCTGACACACCTCACATTTTACATTACACCACTGGTACACATTTTTACCTAGAGTTGTTGGTTATTTAACACATTTTACCCATAACTGTTAGTTGGTTATATGCTGCTGTGACACACCTTTACATAGAAATTGTTAGCTACCTGTTACATTTATACTTCAGTGTTAATTGGTTACCAACTGTATTGTACCCCACTGTATTGTACCCCACTATTGAAACCCCTATACTATTTACTAAAAGAAACCCCTCCCAATTGTGTACCTTAACAAACCCCATACTCCTCACTATTGAATTTTTCCGCTGTTTTTTGCATTTTCTTAATAAAGTTTATTTTGCACCCCACCAGTGCAGTAGTTGTCCCCGAAGATCCCCTACCTGCTGGCAGGGTCACCAACTAGACCTGGAGCCATTGATCACTACCTGTTGAGCCTGATGATCTAACCAGCTTTCGATCCACCTTATAGTCCATTTATCCAGCCCATACTTCTTTAACTTGCTGGCAAGAATACTGTGGCAGACCATATCAAAAGTCAAGGTATGTTTGCTAAAGTCAAGCTATATCACGTCCACTGCTTTTCCCATATCCACAGAGCCAGTTATCTCATCATAGAAGGCAATCAGGATGGCCAGGCACAACTTGCGCTTGGTGAATCCATGTTGACTGTTCCTGATCACCTTCCTCTCCTCCGAGTGCTTCAAAATGGATTCCTTGAGGACCTGCTCCATGATTTTGCCAGGGACTGAGGTGAGACTGACTGGTCTGTAGTTCCCTGGGTTCTCCTTCTTCTCTTTTAAAAAGATGATTACTATATTTGTCTTTTTCCAGTCATCCAGGTCCTCCCCCGATCATCACGAGTTTTCAAAGATAATGGCCAATGGCTCTGCAATCACATCAGCCAACTCCCTCAAAACCTTCTGATGCATTAGATCCAGCCCCATGGACTTATAGCATGTCGAGTTTTTCTAAATAGGCTGTTCACCTCCTCCCCATACCGTGTTTCCCAATGCAGCAGTCTGGGGGCTGACCTTGTCTGTGAAGACCATGGCAAAAAAAAGCATTGAGTACTTCAGCTTTTTCCACATCCTCTGTCACTAGGTTGCCTCCCCCATTCAGTATGGTTCTCATTTTCCCTGATCTTCTTGTTGCTAACACACCTGTAGAAACCCTTCTTGTTACCCTTCACATACCTTGCTAGCTGCAACTCCACCTCTTGTGCCTTGGCCGTCCTGGTTACACCCCTGCATGCTCTAGCATTATCTTTATACTCCTCCCTAGTCATATGTCCAAGTTTCCACTTCTCGTAAGCTTCCTTTTTGTGTTTAAGCTCACCGAAGATTTCACTGTTAAGCCAAGCTGGTCGCCTGCCATATTTGCTATTGTTTCTGTACGTCAGGAAGGTTTGTTCCTGGACCCTCAATAAGGATTCTTTAAAATACAGCCAGCTCTCCTGGACTCCTTTCCCTCTCATATTAGTCTCTTAAGGGATCCTGCCCATCAGTTTCCTGAGCAGGGCCGGCTCCAGGCACTAGCTTATCAAGCAGGTGCTTGGGGCGGCCACTCCGGAGTGGGGTAGCACGTTCAGGTATTTGGGGGCAATTCAGAGGGTTCCTCACTCCCACTCGGAGCGAAGGAGCTCCCGCTGAATTGCCACAGATTGTGATCGCAATTACGATCGCAGCTTTTTGGTTGTTGTTGTTGTTGCTTAGGGCGGCGAAACGCCTGGAGCCGGCCCTGTTCCTGAGAGAGTCAAAGTCGGCTTTGTTGAAGTCCAGAGTCTGTATTCTGCCGCTCTCCTTTCTTCTTTTTGTCAGGATCCTGAACTTGACCATCTCATGGTCACTGCTGCCCAGGTTGCCACCACATCTACTTCTCCTACCAATTCTTCCCTGTTTGTGAGCAGCAGGTCAAAAGGAACAGGGCCCCTAGCTGGTTCCTCCAGCACGTGTACCAGGAAGTTGTCCCTAACACTCTCCAAAAACTTTGTGGATTGTCTGTGCATTGCTGTATTGCTCTCCCAACAGATGTCAGGGTGATTCAAGTCCCCCATTAGAACCAGGGCCTGTGACCTGGAAACTTCTGTTAGGTGTCCGAAGAAAGCTATTGATCTCATTACTGGAGTAACTGGATGAAATTCTTTAGTCTGTGCTACACAGGAGCACAGACTAGATGATCTAATCATTCCTTCTGGCCTTAAAATCTGAGTCTATGAGGTCCTATTCCCATCCCTAAAACTATACGTGTATGTAAGTCATTGAAGCATCGGTGCCTAAGTCAGTAGTGAGTGCAGAACAGATTTCTGAGTGTCACTTACTTTCAGCAGTTTCTTCATTTTCTCTCCCTTTCCTTTTTAGCTGAAAGATTTGTAAAAATAAACAGTTATTTGCATACATATTATCAGAGCAAAGAAAAATCATGAATAAGGTTGTAAAAATTCTCCTTGCCATCTCTAAGATTCTTTTTTAATGTATTTGTTCAGCAGTGATCAGCCTCTCACTCAAATTGTAATTTTCTGCAATAATTATATGCATCTTCACTTGAATCATGGTCTTACTGTTCCTTAAAAATGGCTACCCATGAAAGGGTTTTCTGACGTATCTGTCAGATCCCAAAACTTGAGACTGGATCAGGATCAACAGAAACAGCAAACAAGCAAACAAACAAATACATAAATAATAAAATAAAATAAAATAAAATAAAATAAAAATGCCTTGGTACCATAGAGTTTGAGTTGGATAATAATGAAAGCAAAAGAGATTATATATTTGGGGGAATTGATTTAAGTAGAAAAAACTCTGCTTCAGAGGGGTGAGAGACAGCCAGCTTTTAATGCATTCTATGTAGGAGGGAGATTACCAGAGCACTTGCCTTCCTGTGCACTCCTAAGGCAGAGGTCCTGTGGGGAAAAACAGTCTGTGATCATGAAGATAAAGACTGTCATAATACATATGCAAAAGAGAGCCAAGTGAAGGTAGCACAAGAAACTTTAATTCTGGAATGTAACATTAACTTTTGAGCTAGCGAACAGAAGTGGCTAACAGGAGTGTTTTGCGAGGGAGTTCTCCAGGTGAAGAAGGAGTGGTTATGTGACCCTTGGGGTAAACTTGTTGTCTGTAGTGTGTGCATCTGCATTTGTGGTGTGCTTGCTGCTTAACTGAAATATACCGTGTGCTCTGTTTGTTTGTTTGTTTGGGGGACCGTGTGCTGACTGTGTGTGCTGAGCCTAACCACCTGCTAGGCAAGGCTGAGAGCTTCCTCACAAGCCTGTGATCCCTAAGCCTTTAGCTCCCATCAACCCTTCAACAGGGTCAGGGCTACTCAGGGAGACCAGGGCTTTAAACAGCCTGCTCCTAAGCGACCAGAGGAGCTAGCGAACAGAAGAGACTAACGGGAGTTTTGCAAGGGAGTTTACAGGGGAAGTGTGAGGAGGGTCTAGAACTCAATATTCTTTAAACTTAAAAGCCAAAAACACCCCCTTGATATAAACAAAACAATAACAAAGGAACCAGCTGCAGGAGTAAAAAGACAATGCAGGCAGAAGTCCAGCAACAGAGCGGGGGCTACCCAGTTTATTGCACCCAATGCAGCACGTCTGATTCCCTGCCCTGTGGGCAGGTGGCGTGTGTGTGCGTTCTGTGCAAGGCGCTCCTGGCCCTCAGAGACCGTGTACAGGCTTTGGAGACCAGAGTGGCTGAACTGGAAGAGCTAAGGGAGACAGGGACGTATGCCGATGAGACTTTCCAGGACACAGTATAATGGTCCCACCCTCAGTCTGACAGCCTCTGTGCTGTTGAGAAGGATGAAGGTCCCAGGGAAGGAGAGTATGTAACTGGAGCACAGGGAAACAATCCCATAGTTGGAACCCTCCTTCCAGATGATGTTGTGGTGTCCTCTCACACTGAGGATGCCTCTCCGGGGGAGGGAACTCCAGTTATTAGGAAGAGAAAGGTATTAGTAATGGGCGATTCGATCATTAGAAACATAGACAGCTGGGTTTGCAATGATCAGGAGAACCGCATGGTGACTTGTTTGCCTGGTGTGAAGGTTGCGGATCTCTTGAGACATCTAGACAGATTTATGCGTAGTGCTGGGGAGGAGCCGGTGGGCGTGGTACATGTAGGTACCAATGACATAGGGATGGCTATCAGAGAGGTTGAGGAGGCCAAATTTAGGGTACAAGGTAAGAGATTGAAGTCCAGGACCTCCATGGTGGCATTCTTTGAGATGCTGCCAGTTCCACGTGCAGGGCCAGTTGACAGGCAGAACTGCAGGGTCTCAATGCATGGAGGAGATGATGGTGTAGGGAGGAGAGGTTTAGATTTATTAGGAACTGGGGAAACTGTTGGGAAAGGGGGATCCTATACGAGAAGGATGGGCTCCTCCTAAACCAAAATGGAACAAGATTGCTGGGGCTTAACATTTAAAAAGGCCACAGAACAGTTTTTAAACTAAAGGCTGGGGGAAAGCCGACAGGTGCGGAGGAGCGTGTGGTTTGGACATCCCTTAGGGGAAGATCTATTAATAGAGTATCTCTATGTCCTAGTGAGGATGAGAGGATGGAAAATGATAAAATACAAGCAGGGTTTGATCAGAAACAGTCAAAAAAAAAAAAGACACAAAATTACATCAAGTAATGGCAGACCGCTAAAAGGAGACAAGTTTTTAAAGTGCTTGTAAGCCAATGCTAGAAGTCTAAATAAGTCAAAATGGGTGAACTAGAGTGTCTCGTATTAAATGAGGATATTGATATAATAAGCAACACAGAAACTTGGTGGAATGAGGATAATCAACGGGACACAGTAATACCAGGGTACAAAATATATTGGAAGGACAGAACAGGTTGTGCTGGTGGGGGAGTGGCACTATATGTGAAAGAAAGCGTAGGATTAAATGAAGTAAAAATCGTAAATGAATCAAACTGTACCGTAGAATCTCTATGGATAGAAATTCCATGCTCTAATAATAAGAATACAGCGGTGGGGATATATTACTGACCACCTGACCAAGATGGTGATAGTGACTGTGAAATGTTCAGGGAGATTAGAGAGGCTGTTAAAATAAAAAACTCAATAATAATTATAGCGGATTTCGATTATCCCCATATTGACTGGGTACATGTCACCTCAGGGCAGGATGCAGAGATAAACTTTCTTGACACCTTAAATGACTGCTTCTTGGAGCAGCTAGTCCTGGAACCCCCCAGAGGAGAGACAATTCTTGATTTAGTCCTAAGTGGAGCACAGGATCTGGTCCAAGAATATAGCTGGACTGTTTGGTAATACTGGCCATAATATAATTAAATTTAATATCCCTGAGGCAGGGAAAACACCACAGCAGCCCAACACTGCAGCATTTAATTTCAGAAAGGGGAACAACACAAAAATGAGTTTAGTTAAGCAGAAATTAAAGGGTATAGCTCCAAAAGTGAAATCCCTGCAAGCTGTTGGGAAAGTTTTTAAGGACATCATTATAGAGGCTCAACTTAAATGTATCCCCCAATTTAAAAAACAGTAAGAGAATTAAAAAAGAGCCACTGTGGCTAAACAACAAAGTAAGAGAACAGTGAGACCGCAAAAGCCATCCTTTATAAAGGGGAAGTTAAATCCTAGTGAAGAAATAGAAAGCGCATAAATTCTGGCAAATGACGTGTAACAATATAATTAGGAAGGCCAAAAAAGAATTTGGGGAACAGCTAGCCAAAGACTCAAAGTAATAGCAATCTTTAAAAGAAAAATACTTCAAAAGCAGGAAGCCTGCTAAACAACCAGTGGAGCCACTGGACGATCGAGGTGCTAAGGGAACACTCAAGGATGATAAGGCTATTACAGAGAAACTAAATGAATTTTTTGCATTAGTCTTCATGGCTGAGGATGTGAGGGAGATTCCCAAACCTGAGCCATTCTTTTTAGGTGACGGATCTGAGGAACTGTCCCAGATTGAGGTGTCAATAGAGGAGGTTTGGGAACAAACTGATAAACTAAACAGTAATAAGTCACCAGGACCAGATGGTATCACCCAAGAGTTCTGAAGGAACTCAGATGTGAAACTGCAGAACTACTAACTGTCATCTGTAGCCTATCATTTAAATCAGCTTCTGTACCACATGACTAGAGGATAGCTAATATGATGCCAATTTTTAAGAAGGGCTTCAGAGGTGATCCTGGGAATTACAGGCCTGTAAGCCTGACTTCAGTACCAGGCAAACTGGTTGAAACTATAATAAAGAATAATATTGTCATAAGAACATAAGAACAGCCCTACTGGGTCAGACCAAGAGTCCAGGTAGCCCAGTGTTTTGTCTTCCGACAGTGGCCAATGCAAGGTACCCCAGAGAGAATAAACAGAACAGATAATCATCAAATGATCCATTCTCTGTTGCCCATTCCCAGCTACTAACAAACAGAGCCTAGGGACACCATTCCTGCCCATCCTGGCTAATAGCCATTGATGGACCTCCATGAATTTATCTAGTGCTTTTTTGAACCCATTTATGTCAGATATAGATGAACACAATTTGTTGAGGAAGAGTCAACATGGTTTTAGTAAAGGGAAATCATGCCTCACCAATCTATTAGAATTCTTTGAGGGGTCAACAAACATGTGGACCAAGAGGACCAGTGGATACAGCATATTTAGATTTTCAGGAAGCCTTTGACAAAGTCCCTCACCAAAGGCTCTTGTGAAAATTAAGATGCCATAGGATAAGAGGAAAGGTGCTCTCATGGATTGGTAACTTTTAAAAGATAGAAAACAAAGGGTAGGTATAAATGGTCAGTTTTCAGAATGGAGCAAGGTAAATAGTGGTGTCCCCCAGGGGTCTGTACTGGGCCCAGTCCTATACAACATATTCATAAATGATCTGGAAAAAGGGGTAAAGAGTGAGGTGGCAAAATTTTCAGATGATACAAAATAATAAAAGGATAATAAAGGCCAAAGGATGTGCAGGCAGCATGGGTTTCAGACTAGAAGCACCTGTCGCTATAACGTTGCTCTCTGGTGCACTCCAGAACAGCAGTCCCCAAAAAACAGAAAAGAGGAAGCAGGATATGAACGTAGTTATCAGTCAAAACACACAGCAGCCATGAACCAGTTAGATCAGCAACGGTCTGAATAGAACGTAACAGTCTGATAGGGTGTCCAGATGTCCTGATTTTATAGGGACAGTCCCGATTTTTGGGTCCTTTTCTTATATAGGCTCCTATTACCCCCCACCCCCGTCCCGATTTTTCACACTTGCTGTCTGGTCACCCTACAGTCTGAATGGCAGATATGTCGCACCAGGGCCTGCATGGCTGTGCACACCAAACGCTCTGCACGCACCCACACCACCTTTCCACAGCACGAACAGCAACACTGAGTTCAGCGAGCAGAACCCAGGAAACAAACAGGAACAGGAAGCAGGAAGGTCCCACAAACCCCAGTCATCACAAGCCCCAAGCTCCACAGCTCTGTCTCCTCTCCAGTGGTGCAACCATGCAAGTAAAATTAATTTCTTCCCAGTATGGGCGGGCTAAGCGGGGCAGCTGACCTTCCCACCTGATTCTCCATATGACTTTGCCCCACCCCCAGCCCAGAGTCCCCATGCTCTTCCCCTCCCCATCCGACACTACCAGGGGCAGGACTTGGGGCGGTACAGCTGCCGGAGGAGCTGCCCTTCCATGGAGCTGCATCTGTGCCTGGAAGGGCAGGGGGTGGGGTGGGGGGCTCTGCTCCTTTCCCGGCTGGGGGTGGGGGCAGCGGGGAAAGGAGCAGAGCCCCGTCAGCTCCTGCTGCTGCCGTAGCGCTCCCAGCCCTGTTCTCCTGAGAGGCGGCTCCGCAGAGGGGCTGGGGGTGGTACGGTGTCTTTCCCCTACACCATACCAGCTATAATGCAGAGAATGCAGGGGCAAGATTAGAAAAGCAAAGGCACAAAATGAGCTCAAACTAGCTATGGGAGTAAAGGGAAACAAGAAGACTTTTTATCAATACATTAGAAGCAAGAGGAAGACCAAGGACAGGGTAGGCCCACTGCTCAGCCCACAGGAGGGAGAAAAGTAACAACTGATATGCTTTAATGACTTCTTTGTTTCGGTCTTCACTGAGAAGTCTGAAGGATATCTAACATAGGGAATGCTTATGGGAAGGGGGTAGGATTAGAAGATAAAAATAAAAAAAGAGCAAGTTAAAAATCATTAGAGAAGTTAGATGCCTGCAAGTCACCAGAGGCTGATGAAATACATCCTAGAATACTCAAGGAGTTAATAGAGGAGGTATCTGAGCCTCTAGCTATTATCTTTGGAAAGTCATGGGAGACGGGAGAGATTCCAGAAGACTGGAAAAGGGAAATCTAGTGCCCATCTATAAAAAGGAAATAAAACAACCACGGAAACTACAGACCAGTTGTTTAACTTCTGTGCCAGGGAAGAATGAGCATAGTAATTAAAGAATCATCTGCAAACATTGGAAGTAGTAAGGTGATAGGGAATAGCAGCATGGATTGTAAAGAACAATCGTGTCAACCAATCTGATACTTTCTTGATAGGATAACGAGTCTTGTGGATAAGGGAGAAGCTGGATGTGGTATACCTAGACTTTAGTAAGGCATTTTATAAGCTCGCATGATATTCTTATTGATAAACTAGGCAAATACAATTTAGATGGGCAACTATAAGGTGGCTGCATAACTGGCGATAACCATACTCAGAGAGTGTTATTAATGGCTCCCAATCTCTAGGGAAGGATAAGAAGTGGGGTTCCACGGGGTCTGTTTTGTGGACCCGGATCTGTTCAATAATCTTCATCAAACGACTGTAGATGTGTCCATAAAAGACGCTTAATTAAGTTTGCAGATGATACAAGACTGGGAGATTGCACTGCTTTGGAGACAGGGTCAAAATTCAAAATGATCTGGACAAGTTGGTAGAAATGGTCTGAGGTAACCAACCAGATGAAGTTCAATAAAGACAAAATGCAACTACTGCCACTTAGTAGGAAGGAACAATCAGTTTCACACATACAGACTGGGGAAACTGTCTAGGAAGGAGTGCAGAAGGGATTTAAGGGGTCATAGTGGACACCTAATATATCAAGTCAACAGTAAGTCATACTGTTGGAAAAAAAGCAACTGCATCGGACATTAAACAGGTGTGTTGTAACAAGACCCGAGAAGTCATTCTTACCCCCCTTTATTTGTGCTGGTTAGGCTCACTGGAGTATTTGTCCCAGTTCTGCCCGTATTTAAGAAAGATGTGGAGAAATGGAGAGGGTCCAGAGAAGACAACAAGATATAAAGGTCTTGAGAACATGACCTCCGAAGGAAGGATGAAAGAATTGGGTTTATTTAGTTTGGAAAAGAGAAGCTGAGAGGGGGACATGATAGCAGGATCTAAAATGGGTGTCATCAGGAGAGTGGAGAAAACTTGCTTCACTTAGCCTCTAATGATAGAAAAGAAGCAATGCTTAAACTGCAGCAAGGGAGAGAATTAAGTTGGACATTAGGAAAAAGTTCCTAACTGTCAGGGTAGTTAAACACTGGAATAAATTGCCTAGGGAGGTTGTGGAATCTCCATCTCTGGAGATATTTAAGAGTAGGTTAGATAAATGTCTATCAGGGATGGTCTAGACAGTATTTGGTCCTTCCATGAGGGCAGGGGACTGGACTTGATGACCTCTCAAGGTCCCTTCCAGTCTTAGAGTCTATGAATCTATGAATCTATGAATAAATAGCTTGCTGGCACGGAGGACCGGAGCGGACCCGCTTACTTGCACTGCTGCTCCTCTTCCTGCAACTACTCCCACTCTTCTCTGTTCACCTTCAATGCCCTCCCTGCATCCTTCAGCCTCCAGCGTGACTCTGCCTGCCCGACACACATCCTTGCCTCAGCCCAGGTCTGCCTCAACCCCTCCTGCCTCAACTCCAGGCCTCACAGTCCCCTCCCCACACAAACCAGTTCTGGAGCATATACCCTGCTACCCTCTCCAGCCTCAGCTCTGAGCCCCTCTAGTCCCTGTGCCAACTCCTCATCTTCATTCCAGCTCGGAATTCTGTATTTCCAGGATTCAACAGTGGAGGTTTATTGACCACCCTCTTCCTGGAAGGTCACAAGGCAGCACTAGGCAACCCTAATTCTGCATGAACAAAACCCTCACCTGGAACACTGTGTTCAGTGCTAATTAGCCCATCTCTAAAAGGACACAGACACATGGGGGATTCAGAGTGGGAGGCAGGAATGAGAGGCACAGAAAAATGGTCATATGAAGACAGGTTGACGAGGCTGATTAAGAAGGAAATGAACAACAAGGGAGGTGATCCAGGAAAAGTTCAGAGTAAATGGTTTAGAGATGGTAGGTCAGGTACTTACATTTATACTAGTAATTAAAGCATAATTCAATTATTAATAATTAATAATAAATACCTCGCTTTCAGATAGCGTTTTTCATTAGTAGATTTCAAAGCACTTTCTAAAGGTGATCAGTGTCATTATAATTACAATCCTGGGATTTCAGTCTGCTGAACAGCTGAGTGCCTTTAGCTGCCAGACCCCTCAGGACTCAGTCCTTTACAAGCAGGGGCGGCTCCAGGCACCAGCATGCCAAGCGCATGCCTGGGGCAGCAAGACATGGGGGGCTCTCTGCCGGTCGCCACGAGGGCGGCAGGCAGGTTGCCTTCGGCGGCATGTCTGCGGAGGGTCTGCTGATCCTGTGGCTTCAGTGGACCTCCCGCAGGCACGCCGCTGAATCCGCGGGACTGGAGACCTACTGCAGGTGCGCCGCCGAAGGCAGCCTGCCTGCTGTGCTTGGGGCGGCAAAATACCTAGAGCTGCCCCTGCTCACAAGGCCGGATTCCCCTAAATACTGCAGAATTTAGTTTAGGTCCCATTTGCACAGGAGTAAGTGTAATTAAATATGCAAATACAGAGCTAATCTTATTACCACCATTGCTTCCGTCTTCTCTTGTTTTAGCTTTTCCTTGTAGTATTTCTGTATTTCTTTCAGCAAGTTTTCTTCCTGTTCTGCCTCTGTGGCTTTCTGAGCTTTTGACAGCATTTCTAAAGCTTGATATACTGTCTCCCCTAGTTCCAGATGTATTTCCTTTACTTCCTCTGGCCTTGACTTCAAGCCTTCCTTTATATTTTTATATTTCTCCTTGAAGTGATGTATTATTTCTTTTACCTTTTCTTCCTCTAGTTCTCTGTACTTTTTCTCAAGTTCCCTGTCCTGTTGTTCAATCTTCTCTTTGGCACATTTATACATCTCATTGCTGTAACATCGGCCTCCATTCACCTCCACCATTTCCTCAATCACTTTCCTCAGTTCATTAATCTGCTCATCCCTTTCTGTGCCAGTTGCTTTGTTGTTGAAAGCGCAGCATCGATTCCCACAATCTGTAATCAACTCCCGAAGATCTTGGTTGTCCAAGTCTCTTATATAATCGTTCAGTGAGTCATCTTCTAAGTCTTCTTTCCGGGTGAATAAAATGATCATGTACCTCAGAGCCTCAGCTCCAAAAATCTCCCGTATTCTCCTAACTGCTGCCTTATCCTCCTCAGTGTAACAGCCCAGCTGTGTAACCAGCACCAGAGCATGGGGGCCTGGGTAGGACAGCATGATACACTGAGTGATCTCACAGGCAGATTCTTCAACAGGGGCCTTTGCATCAAAAATATCAGGAGTATCGATAACTACAACCTCCCTCTCACCCCACGTTACCCTTCCTTTAGCACAAGTCTCAGTTACTGACTTTGCACTTAGCTTGGACTCAAACTTTCTCTCGCCAAGGATGGTGTTTCCTGTTGCACTTTTCCCAGCTCCAGTTTTACCAACAAGGACAATTCTCAGTTCAGGTCCTCCAGGGTCTTGACCACCAGGATGTGACTCTGCGGGAAACAAATTGTATGCATAACATCATTGCACAGGTAATAAGGTAGCAACGGACAAACTGGAGCTGTGAGGATAACTGCTAATGGATATTTCAGCTAAACTCTTTTGCCTCTGTTTTCTGTCAGTGAATTGTGCAAACAGACTGATTTTCTTTCATTTGTATTCAGAATTCACTGAATAATAATTCCTCTGAATAATATTTTATCTGTAGTTTCTGCTTGTTTTACAAGTAGCTCATTGCAACAATTCAATATTCAAAATTTCACATTCACAGAACACATGAATAATGTGGTATTGTTACCCCTTTAGTCTGAGCCATTAGCCATATGGGTTCTTTCTGGTTTGAGCAGAAACTGATAAGATTGTGGAACTGGATCCCGCCTTAAACATCTCCTCGCATGACCTTACATCACAGAGTTTTTATCAATTTGTCAGAGGCTGTCCTCACATTTGCTCTAGCAAAGTTGTGAACTCTTTCTATTGTGGGTTGTAGGTGTAGGGTTTCTACATAGTCCAGATTGTTCAAAACCCTCTGTTCCTCTTTAGGGACTCCATTTAAGAGGTTTGTGGGCTGCTGAGCTCCTGCCCAAACAGGAGTTCTGGGGTACGTTTCATACTCTCATTGCCTGCTGTTCTATCAGCCATCACAAGGAATGGGACATGCTGGTTCCCATCCATTTGGTGTGTTGTACAACAGTAGCCAGCTGAGCCACCAGCAGCCGACTGAACCTTCCCACCACCCCAACAGACTGTGTGTGTGCTGAGATGGGGTGAGTGGAGGGATCCTTAGAATCTCACAAACTTGCTGAAACACTTTGGAGTCACAGTTTCTCCTTTGATCCATGCCGTGGCAGATTAGCCAATGGGCCCTTGGGCCCCGTCCAATTAGGTGGCCCTATGTAGTGGGGCAGACTGCCCCACTCCCTGTGAGAGTGGGCTGTGGCAGGCCAGGGAGCCTATGAAGCCCAGGAGCCAATTAGAAAAGGGCTTGTTGTGAGCCAATCAGGGCCCAGATTGTAGACAGCCAGTCAGGGCCCGGCTCAGGGGTATATAAAGGCTGCCCAGAGCAGGAGCAGTCAGTCTATTCCAGGCCTTTGACAGGGGAAGGTCAGTCTCCAGGGGGAGACTAGCACCGCGGACAGGGCAGTGCTGGGCAGGCTCAGGGAGGCTAGAAAGCTCTAGCCCCTAGCCGCCAGGCTGCAGGCCTTGAGAGAAAGGGCCTAGCAGGTGCAAGGGGCTGTAGGGGAAGTGGCCCAGGG
The DNA here is from genome assembly GCF_003597395.2 of Chelonoidis abingdonii. NCBI lineage: Eukaryota > Metazoa > Chordata > Testudines > Testudinidae > Chelonoidis > Chelonoidis abingdonii. The sequence goes on along the minus strand of NC_133771.1, from coordinate 55,188,366 downwards.
AAACAGATGGAGCAGGAAAAGGAGGAGGACAGCAAGGCTAACGCCAGAGGGTCCCTGGGCTGGGACCCAGAGTAGAGGGAGGGCCTGGTTCCCCCCCCCGCCCCCTCCACCTACATCCAGCCACTAGCCATAGAGACCACGCCAGATCCCTGCCAAGAGGGATTAGACTTGGAGGGTGGGTGGTTGCATATATAAAGGCTGGAATGTGGGACTGCTGACGATCGATCCCCGGAAGGGGATGCAGATAGACTGGAGGGCAGTGGCCTTGAAGAGGATGCCGCCGAGCAGGGAGTAATGCGGGTCCAGAGATGCCAAACAGGGGCAGAATAATGGACGGGACACCACCAGGAGGGGGTGCTCCACTGGAAATGAGCTAATTCCCAGGAGTGACCAGCGGGAGGTGCCAGGTGGTGAGTCCTGACCCGTTTACACCCTATAAAAAATGGGCACCCCACCCCCAGCAGACAAGTGCCTCACCCCTGCTCCCTGGAAGCAGTGCGAGACAGAGTAGGAGAAGCCCATGGGCCCCAATCCAGCTCTGCTTTGTGGCAGGAGTGCTGGGCAGGCAGGGTGGGGCAGGGGAAGCCTCTGCTCCCTGACTCTACTATGCTTCTCGGCATCAGCACCAGGTGGGGTGGGGCAGGGCAGGGGAAGCCCCTGCACCCTGACCCCCCCCCCCATGCTCCCCGGCACAAGCACTGGGAAGCCCCAGCACTGGGACCCAGCTACAGCCATGAGACTGGAGGAGCTCTAGCTCCCTGCCTCAGCCTCAGGGCTGGGGAAGCTGTCACTCCCTGCTGTGGGCCCAGGGAGCAAACGGGGGGTTGCAGTGGGGAGGTCAGAATGGGGGGGACCATGGGTAGAACAAGGGCGGGGACATTGGGGAAGGGAGAGAACGCTGTGAGGTCCTAGGCAGGGCCTGTCATAAACAGATAGCTAAGGGTTAATGTTTCTTTTACCTGTAAAGGGTTAACAAAGGGAACCTCACACCTGACCAGAGGACCAATCAGGAAACCGGATTTTTCAAAGCTCAGGGAGGGAATGTTTGGGTGTGTGTCTTTTGTCTGTCTCTCAACTATGAGAGGGTTCTTTCTATCTTCAAGCTTCTAATCTTCAATTTCCAAGTTGGGAGTACAAAGGTAGAAAAACAATAGGCTTTTATTGTTTTTGTGTTTACATGTGTGTAGTTTGCTGGAATGTTTTAAATTGTATATCTTTTTGAATAAGGCTGTTTATTCATTTTTCTTCTAAGAAATTGACCGTGTATATTGTCAACCTTGATACAGAGAACATTTTGATGTCTTGTCTTCTTTTTTATATAAAGCTTTATTTTTAAGACCTGTTGGATTTTTTTTTCTAGTGGGGACTCAAGGGGATTGAGCCTGCAGCTCACCAGGGAATTTGTGGGAGGGAAAATGAGGGGGGAAGGTAAATTGTCCTCTCTGTTTTGTAATTCAAGGAGTTTAAGTACAGTAATCTTCCAGGATAAAGAGAAGACAAGGGGAGGGGGTTTACTTCCTCCCCAGGCTTCCCCTCCATGGGTTATTTCCCTTTGTGGTAAGACTCAGGGCATCTGAGCCTTGGGGTCCCCCAGGGAAGGTTTTGGGGAGACCAGAGTGAGCCAAACACTGGAATGTTTGGCTGGTGGCAGCGCTATCAGATCCAAGCTGGTAATTAAGCTTGGAGGGTTTATGCTAGGCACCCACATTTTGAACGCTAAGGTTCAGAAGTGGAATTTATGCTTATGATAGGCCCGCAGGAAGAAGGGGCGGAATATGGGTGGGATTGCGGGCAGAAGTTGTGGGGAGTGTCCCCTACTTACTCTGGCCAAGGGCCTCATGGAATCTTAATCTGCCTCTAGATCCCTGTGCAACTCACTTGGGACCCCAGCTGTGGTGAAGAATTTACTCACTAGAACCCCTGCTGCTGTCGCAGCCTCTGGATTTCCTATGGGATAAGCCTCAGACCATTTTGTGAAGTATCAATAGCTACCAGCAACTATTGATTGCCAGCGTCTGTGTCAGGCAGAGGCCCCAGCACACTGACAGCAATGCACTCCATTGGTGCTTGAGATACTGCTGCAAAGGGCCCACCCTGTGTTGGGGCGGCTGCTGTAAAACTTGCAGACTGATAGACCTACCCCATTTGTGACCCTAAAGATGAGAAATTGGGGTGGCCAACCTGAGCCTGAGAAGAAGCCAGAATTTACCAATATACTATGCCAAAGAGCCATAGTAATGTCAGCAGCCCCCTATCAGCTCCCCCAGCCCCGCTCCCAGCACCTCTCACCCATCAGCAACCCTGCCAATCAGCGCCTCCCCCTCCCTCCCCACACCTCACGATCAGCTGTTTCGTGGCATGCAGGAGGCTCTGGACTGTGAGGGGGAGGAGCGAGGACATAGCAGGCTCAGGGGAAGGAGTGGGAGGGGTGGAGTGGGGGCAGGGCCTGTGGCAGAGCCAGGGGTTGAGCAGTGAGCACCCCGCAGCACAGTGGAAAGTTGGCCCCTGTAGCTCCAGCCCCGGAGTCGCTGCCTATACAAGGAGCCGCATATTAACTTCTGAAGAGCTGTGTGTGGCTCCGGAGCAACAAGTTGGCCACCCCTGATACACAATATTCTAAACACATGCAACAAGAAATGATGATGGGGAAAAGTTATGAAAAAGGGAGACAGGAAGACAAATTAGCCCAAATGAAAAGGTCTCCTGATAGAAATTCATAGATTCCAAGGCCAGAAGGGTCCACTCTGATCATCTAATTTCATCCCCTTCTGCCAGATAGGGGGCTGGGCTTACCAGTGGTGTCTCCTAGTGGTTAGGTCACTGGGCCTCCACTCCCCACACACCATCTTCAACAACAACTCTTGCCGGCATACCCTCCAGTGGGGTCACCAATTCATTTCCCTTTCTGGAGTAACAGAGTTCAAAGAAAGCAGCATCTCCACCAGGCAGAGAGACAGGCCTTGTTAATCTGACAGGCAGAACAACAAAAAAGCCTACAGGACTTTCTAAGCGAGCAGGCCACCGTGAAGCAGCAACTCTCAACGAATGGTGAGTCCTGCGGTAGTGGATGGCACCCGGCCACTGGGCTTGGGGCTCTGTAAAATGGACCCGTCAGATGACCCATGTGCCTTCCTTGATATGTTTGAATGGGTAGCCATGGGCACCGGATGGGATAGGGCAACCTGGGCCCCACGGCTGGCTCCCCTACCTGGCAGAAGACGCTCAAGTGGCCTATATGGCCTTGAGTGAGGAACAGGCTCAGCATTATGAGATGATGAGGGTGGCAATTTTAGACCAGGTGGGCCTGTCAGCAGAGAAACACAGCCAAAAGTTCCTGTCGGCCCAATGAACGGGGTTGTGTGGCCAGGGGCATTCTCCCAGAGTCTGATGGACTGGGCCACCCACTGGCTAAGGCCCGAGACACGAACGGTGGGGGAGATAATGGATGCCCTAGTCCTAGAACAATTGCTACAGGGCCTCCTCGAGAATATCCAAGTCTGGGTCAGGCAATATCAGCCAAGTACAGTTGACTCAAAATTTGCTTTCCAAGAATATTTTCAGATAGTCACTTAAAATGTAGCATTTTCACAAACACTCTGTCCAGTAAAACTCAAGCTTACTGAGGAGTACATGGAGGCAGACATTCCCCGAATGGAGGGCTGATCCTATAAAGATCGAGTTGGGGAAGAAGCTGAGGGAACCCCTTCAAAGAGGAAGGAGGAGCCCCGAGGAGCTCTCAGTAGAGCCAGCGTGATTGTTTGCTGGAAGTGCGGGCAGCCAGGACACAAAAAGGGGGATTGCCCAGATATGGAATGTGGGTGAATCGAACGTTTTGGCTGGACTAATGCTGGTGGTGGACAAGGGGGAAGAGGCTGTGCACTGTCCTGGTGAGGGTGGGGAGGAAACCCCAAAGGGGCCTGATGGATACAGCTTCAGCCTGCTCACTTGCCCAGAGGGGGCTGATAAAACCACACTAGGTGGCCACATGGATGGTCTTGGAGTGTATCCAGGGAAAGAAGAGATACTTCCTGGTGACCCAGGTGCCCCTAGAAGTGCAAGGCAGCTTTAAATGGAAGCAGGTTGGCGTAGTAGAGAGGTTACTATACCACATTGTGTTGGGTATGGATTGGGGCCTTCCTCCCAGAGGGAAAAGGAAAGGTTCCCCAAAGAATGGGGAGGGGACTCCTAGACTGAGAAGCCTCAGGGAGGAGGAGGAGCAGGAGCAAAGTCCTCGGGGGTAATGAACATGAGAACCCTAGATGACAGAGCGCAGATAGGCTAGACAGAGGGGAAGGATATGTAGGGGAGGTGGCCAACCCAAGCCCCTTGGAGGGAGAAAAGGGGCAACTGGAGATCTCCACAACACAGCTCCCAGGAGAAGAAGTGGGGACCCGGCTTGGTGGCTTGGGAGAACCCAAGTCCCAGGATGTCTAGCAGGAGGTTGGGATTGGCCTCGACCTCCTACCAAAAGGAAAGGGGATAAAAGAGAAGGGACGTCTGCGGGGATGTGATTGGTGTGAGGATCTGTGGGTGGAGGCAGAGCTATGGGAATAGCCACCCACCAATAATTGTACTTTTTGCGGGAGCAGGATGAAGGAATCTCCCATAGAGGACGCTGGTGATTGTCTGAAAGAGGAGGAGAGACTTCCCTAGACAAAAGCGACTAGAAGGGGGCAGAGAAGCTAAGGAAGGATGAAGCTGGCAAATAGGGAACAGCTTCCGACCTTGTTAGCCAGGGGCTACATAAAGGCTGGCAGGAAGGAAGCCGGGGAGAGGGAAGGGAGGAGACAGGTAGTTAGAGCCCACTTGCCCCTTCTGGCTGCAGAAGCTAGCAGCTCCTGAGGCTGTGAGCCTGACGCTGTCTGTAGCTAAAAGGTGGTGGGAACCTGTACTATAAATAAAGAGCACGGGTGATTGCACCAAAGCAGAGGTCTCTGGCTGGTTTGTGGGTATGGAAGAGGCAGAAGACAAAGGGCCCATCTGCTTCCTGTTACAATTTGCATATAGCTATATTAAAACTCATCTTGTTTGCTTGAGCCCAGTTTACCAGCTGATCCAGATCACTATGAAGCAGTGACCTATCCTCTTCATTAGTTCTTTACTACCCTCAAAGACTGTGTTATAAACATGTTTGCTAAACAAAAGGAGCTTAGGACTAGATATTATGGTCCAAAGTTGGGCCTAACTGGTGAACAAAATAATGAAGAGCTGGGCTATTCTGTCCATCGCTGCCTTTTGGGATCCTTAAAAAAAACTTTGGGGGTAAAAGCAGCAGCTGACTGGTTGGGAGATGGGTGGACAGAAAGGAGTGAACTTCACCATCAGGGCTGCCATCTCCACCCTCTGCTGAGACTACAGGATCCACTGTGACACCATTGGACCTTTACCATCATTATCGAAAGAGAGGGACCCAGAGGACATCTCCACATCTACTCTTTACCCCCTTCTCCTTCTAGTTCCTAGCTGTAGCCTGGCCAGCTCAGATTGATGGCTGGTTCCAAACTATATGTCAAGGATTCTATTGTATTGTACTCTATTCTGTTCTGTATAGGTTCTTCTATCCCACTCCTCATATTAATATCTTAGTGCCTTCCAGTAATGAAAAAAGCAATGTGATTGTACATCTGGCATGTGTTGTTTGATCTCTCATTCTGTCGTGAGGGGGAGATGCATGTGCAGCAGAGTGCCACCAGCTCAAAGTGCAGACATCCTCCATTGCAGACTCAGCATAGACTTGTAGGAATTCATTATGTTTCATCCTGTCTACACCTGCCTTCATTTTCTGTCAGTGGTGCTTGAGTTTCCACCCCCTCTTCATTTGGAGAAGGGTGTTGTGGTGTGTGGGCAATGGGGTGGGAGGGACTATTTGGGGACCAACATCTCAATGGTCTAGGCTAGTGTAGAATGATGATGATTCACCAAGTCCTTGACAGCTTGTCCTGTGGGTTGTGTGCTGTTGTCATCTATCAGGCTTTGGAATTTGTTATAATCTGTGATTCCTTATGGTTGAATCAGGATCATTAGTCTTTCTTATTGCGTAGGCCCAGAAAGGTCTCTGACCATGGCCCTAATGTGGTGATGGTCTGTCCAAGGCATTGGCTTGCTCTGATGTCCTTTATCTTGACATCTAGGCCTAAGAGGAAGTCCAGTGTGCGACCAGCTGTGGGGGCTGGACCAGAGATGACCTGTAAAACTACTAGGGTGGAAAAGGAGGAGATGAGTTCTGGGGCATCCATGGCCTTGTTAATATGCATTTTGAAGTTTCTCAGGATGAAAAATCTGGGGTATTTCACCACCATAGCTGACAAGATATCAATGAGCTCCTTTACAAACCCTTTAGTCTGTTTCAGAAGGCTAGCCGTGTTAGTCTGTTTCAGCAAAATTAAGGAAGTCCTGCAGCACCTTAAAGACAAATAAATGTATTTGTGCATAAGCTTTTGTGGGCTAAAACCCACTTCATCAGATCCTTTAGTCTGTGGTTGTCTGTAAATGTGCATAAAATCTGTTAACTCTGACTCTGGTTTCTACTGCCATGGGAATGAATTTGAATAAAGTTGTCTTACCTGAGGCACCTCTCTTGGATTTGATTTATGTAGAGACAATGAATGCGGGGCCCCCTGCTTTTCTGTCCTGCCTGGCGCTGTGATGTACGGCGTGTCTCGGGAGGCTGCAGTGGGCTAGAAGAAGACGTGTTCCAGCTCAGTCTCAGTGATGCAGGATACACTGAGTGCTTCATCACTGATAAGGTCATGTATTGTTCATTAGTGGCTGCTCATGCACTGATCAGCATCAGCTTTAGTTTCTGATGCATTGCGCTTGTACCAAATGTGGATAACTCAGTCTCTTTTCTGGGGGTAAACTCTTCAGCACCACAAAAGGGCTGCTATAACTGCCCTCCCTCACCCACTCTTCATCTTCCTAGCCATTCATGTGGGCTGTGATGTTGAACTGAACCTAAGGAGCCTTCTGGGGGTTTCCCCCGCACACACACCAAAGATAGTACTTTGTCCCATCTCGACAGTACAAATCTAACCTCTCCCCTCTTGGCCATTGTGGGTTACAAATAATGTTGGAACTATCTAGTCTTAGCCAGAGTTCTCTGGCCCAGTTCCACTCCCAGGTGGCTGATTTCCCCAGTGTTCTGTGACTCTGACTTTCTTCTTTAAATGCTTTTTCAGCTCCTTAAGTCCTTGCTGCAGCTTGTCTTCCATACCAAGTACCAAGCTGGACAGAGCCTTCCTGGTGTCCCAGTTTTTGTGGAAAACTTTCTGATTCATGATAGTCAGGTTGAGGGTCACCTCATCAATTCGCCTTGGCAACCCAGAGCAGTTGTGTAATGGGAGTTCAAGTTCTGCTCAGACTGCTTTGTAACTGCTTTCCCAACCAAGATTCTCTCAGTCGTTTCTGGGAAGCTTTGAGATGTTGCTCTATTCCTTCTGTGAAGTCTGGCACATTTATTTTTGGTCTTGTTTTAATTTATTTTATTAACCTTCCAGTTCTCCAGTTTTAGGTCTTTCTTTAGGTTTTATTTTAATTCCTTTTGTAGAGCTCTTGTTTTAAGTTCTTTTGGACATCTGTAACTTTTGTCAGTAAGTCTCTTATTTGTTCCATCTTGATTCAACAGGAATACCAGCTCACAATTTCTCTCCTTGAAAACTGGCTCCCACTCCTGACATCAGTGTTACTCCTTTTTAGCCCAAGCCATAGTCAATATGTGAGACGTTGTTTTTTGGGGAAAGCTTTTGTACAAGCTCGGTGTGATGCTGTACCCCATAATACTTTATGGGACTATGACATAATTGGAATATGTTTTGTGCTGCCTGTGCCATGTAACACATCTCTGTAAAGGTTATGGTCTACTATGTCTATTCTTCTTATTGGCACACATACATCATTTTGTACTTGAGGTTAAGAATATTGGCTGTATACTGGCTTGATTTCTAAGTAAGCTTTGTGAGGCATTTGGTCAGCTTCTTTAGGAAGGAATTTGCAAGGTTAAGTACCTGATCAGGAAGCACTTGGGGAACAATGCATCTTGGGATGCTCCAATCCACATGAGAAGTCTTCCTGGAGACATACAAGATACCATGTGGACAATGGTTTCTGCCTGTGAAGACTGAGAGTCATGCATGGACATGTGACTTGCCCAGGGGACTCCAGATCTCCATCTTGGTGCTGGACTTTGCATAGGAGTGAGGAGGGGGTTTCCACCCACAAGAGAGAGTCTATTTAAACCCATGGGAGACCCCTCCATTTTGTCTTCAGCTGGCTAAAGAGAGAGCCTCTCCACCGCCCAGGATAATTGGAAGAAACTGGAACCACTTAAATCCTACTTTCTATATTTAATAAAATCACTTTTTACTTATTAATTAATTCAGAGTATGTATTGATACCTGGGGCAGCAAACAGCTGTACATATCTCTCCATCAGTGTTACAGAGGGTGAACAATTTATGAGTTTACCCTGCACAAGCTTTATACAGGGTAAAACAGATTTATTTGGGTTTAGACCCCATTGGGAGTTGCGCATCTGAGTGTTAAAAACAGGAACACTTCTGTTATCTGCTTTTAGGTAAACCTGCAGCTTTGAGGCAAGTAATTCAGACCCTGGGTCTTTGTTGGAGCAGACGGGAGTGTCTGGCTCAGCAAGACAGGGTGCTGGAGTCCTGAGCTGGCAGGGAAAGCAGGGGACAGAAGTAGTCTTGGCACATCAGTTGGCAGCTCCCAGGGGGTGTCTGTGATCCAATCCATCACAGTGGCGTAGTCGGCAGGATCTGTGCACAGCTGATTGCTTGGAAATACTGGTAGTGATTTTAAATGAGTTTTAAGTGTGGTGGCTGGAGAACAGACAAAGTGGTTGCTGGTTTGTTATTTTCTGTTTGCTTATTTCAGGAAAGGGAAGTAGGGACAGAAAAGGAAGCAAAATAAGTAAGAGTGACGATCAGAAGGAGCTAGAACTACACAAGCTGCAAATTGCCTAGAAAGGCTGAACACTGGGCACTGGGAAAGTCTCTGTTAACTAAGAACCCCCTGAGCTGAGTGCATCTCCGTGTCAGTGAACTGCAAACGGGTGTGGCCCAATCTCTATGTCTGTGCTGAAGCTGACTGGAGTGTCTAGCTTAGCAAGACAGGAGTGGAGGGTGCCTGTTCTGGCAGGAGGGGGTTCTCTGGTATCCCAGTTCATCGAGTGATTGTCTCAAGGGAAGATAAATGGAAATCGATGTACAATTTGCCTGGGAAAAGGCTGCCCTGGAAAAAGAAAAGGCTGCCCACCAGCTTGGACTTACGAGATAAGGCAATTAAGACCCAGAAGCATGACCTGGCTGAAATGGAGTGGAAGAGGTTCACAGAAACGTGTATTCTGGAACTGGAAGTTGTGGTCCTGGTGACTGCTGCGCTGGGAACAAACCCCAAGGACTCTAGCTGGAAGCAAACCCAACCTCAGTGAATTGGGGGGGGGGGTGTATTTTGCTCTCCAGTGAAAGATCTGTCATAGCTGGTAGCTGTAAGCCCACAGCTGGATCAGGCTCTCTTTCCCTTTTGGGGGACACAGGAGTGTCTGCCCCATAGGAGAGCCCAAAACTGAATTGTAGGTATTCTGCCTCCGCCTTGGTCAGTGTCCAAGTCTATGGCAGTAAGCTCAGGGGAAGGGTGTGACATTACAGTCTATATGATTTTATAAAAATTTGATAATGAGTGAATATAATGTAACTGGAATATGCTTCATGCAAAAAATCTCTTGTAAGGTATCATTACAGAGCTTATAATCTACTGAGTGTGGTCATCCTATTTGTATCTGAAACTAGAAATATGAAATATAACTCTGAGGGCCTATTGTAATTATGCAAAGTGTGGGCCATTAATGGTGGTTTGGAATCTTGATAACTCCAATTAACCAGGACCCTGTCTGCAAATGGGTGTGTTTGACCTGTAAGTCTCCCTGTATACATGTGTGCTGGCAAGTGGGCAATGAAGTCTTGCAGTGACATGTGATCATGTCACTTGAACTGGAATCCATCTTTAACCTGGTGTCTTTCCATTAAGAAGGTGGGGGTGGGAACCCAGAGAGGGACACAAGGATTCCCTCCTTATATAAAGGGGAGGAACAGAACAAAGGGAGGAGGAGCCATCATGAGGAATCCCCTAGCTACCACCTGAGCTGGAACAAGAGCTGTACCAGGGGAAAGAATTGTGCCCAGGCTGGAAGGGATCCAGTATGAGGAAAAAACTTACTGAAGTATCGCTGAGGGTGAGATTATCTGTATTCAGTTTGATTAAAATGTGCAAATCTATGTCTATTTTATTTTGCTTGGTGACTTACTTTGTTCTGTCTGTTACTACTTGGAACCACTTAAATCCTGCTTTCTACATTTAATAAAATCATTTTCTACTTATTAATTAATCAGAGTATGTATTAATACCTGGGGGAGCAAACAACCGTGCATATCTCTCTATCAGTGTTATAGGGGGTGGACAATTTATGAGTTAACCCGTATAAGCTTTATGAAGGGTAAAACGGATATTTGGGTTTAGATCCAACTGGGAGTTGGGCATCTGAGTGTTGGAGACAGGAACACTTTTGTTAGCTGCTTTGAAGTAAACCTGCAGCTTTGGGGCATGTAAGTCAGACCCTGGTCTTTGTTGGAGCAGACGGGAGTGTTTGACTCAGCAAGACAGGGTGCTGGAGTCCTGAGCTGGCAGGGAAAGCAGGGGCAGAGGTGGTATTGGCACATCAGGTGGCAGCTCCCAAGGAGGGTTCTGTGATCCAACCTGTCACACTAGAGATGGTAACAAGACCTGTCACAATCACAGAGATCTCCTTGGGACTGTCACTTGATATGCTGAAATTACCTCTGAGTCTGGTCCATGCCCCCAAAGCTGCAGACTTAGCTGAAAACAGTTTAGCAGGTTACCTGTCCAGTACCCAGACACCCAGCTCCCAATGGGATCCAAACCCCAAATAAATTATTTTTACTCTGTATAAAACTTATACAGTGTAAACTCATAAATTGTTTGCCCTCT